>NW_026575451.1:22500-42500 GCF_028641065.1 Leucoraja erinaceus
CAGTGGCACAGTGGTTGAGTAGCTGCCTCACAGCACCAGAAACCCGGGTTTGATCCTGACCACGGGTGCTGTCTGTACTGTCTGCAGTTTTAATTAGGCAAGGCAGCTTTAATTAGGCAAGGCAGCTTTAATTGGGCAAGGCAGCTTTAATTATGCAAGGCAGCTTTACTTAGGCAAGGCAGCTTTACTTAGGAAAGGCAGCTGTAGTTAGGCAGGGCAGTTTTAATTAGGCAAGGCAGCTTTAGCACTTTCAAACCAAAGGCAAGGCAGCTTTAGCATTTTCAAACCAAAGGCAACACATCTTTAGCACCATAAAACCAAAGGCAACACAGCTTTAGCACTTTCAAACTAAAACACACTTTTGCATTTCCAACTACATTTTAAAACCACATGAAGGGCACAGACAGGTCAGTAAAACCACTCACAGTTTAGTAGACATTTGTTCAGTGTTATTCACAGCTCAGACTGAGAATTGCGACCTCTAGCTCCCCCATCTTGCAGGGAGAACTGAGGCACCTCCACACTTCCGGGTTTTATAGTCCCTCCGGAAGGGGCGTGGCCTTCAGGAGAGAGAACCTCAACATTTTATCAACACTCTTTTATTTTTCATCGATGGAAAAAAATCCTCTTGTCCTGCGCAGCGGAGCGGGATTCTGAGTAGGATGGCCAAAAGTCACAGCCGTAAGTGGCAGCGTTTGTTTCAAAAATCAAAAGGAGGTGGTCAGGATGATACTTTTAGTAATATAGAGACAGACACACACACACACACACACACACACACACACACACACACACACACACGATATATATACTGGACTTTTGTTGTAATTTATTTTGATTTTTACAGAGTATAAAGATATTCAATTAGGGAATCTTGCCTCATAGTTCTGGCAGGGGGAATAGCATTGATACAAAGGGCTGAGCGGTCTCAACCGCCTGGCTGTGCTTAGATGCTCTGAGCATTTGCTTCTCTTCCCCTGCTGCTGTAAACTATTCTCTTTAATGATTAACCAGTTGAGACATTGGCACTCCATGTTCTGACAAGTCTCCTAATGACAGAGACAGGACAGGTTTCATTTTAACCAGGTCTGTGGATGGTCCAAGGATGAAACAAGCCCATTCCACCCTCATTAACTGTGGCGGCTTCTGTGAGAGAAGATAAGAGGCGAGAGGGGGAGAGGGGAGGAGGGAGAGGGGGGAGAGAATGGGCAGAGAGAGAGGGAGAGAGGGAGAGAGAGAGGGAGAGGGGGAGAGTGGGAGAGACAGAGAGGGAGAGAGAGTGGGAGAGGGAGAGGGGGAGAGTGAGGGAGATATTTTCTGGAGAGAGAGATGGGAGAGAGAGAGTGTGCGGGAGAGAGAGGGAGTGGGGAGAGAGGGAGAGAGGGTGGGAGAGGGAGAGTGGGGAGAAAGGGAGAGAGGGTGGTAGAGAGGGGAGAGAGGGTGTAGGAGAGAGAGAGAGATGGACAGAAAAGGGGGTAGAGTGGGGAGGGGAGAAAGAGGGAGAGAGAGGGGGGGTCGAAGGAGACGGAGAGGGGAGAGGGAGGGGAGGGGGAGAGAGGGGAGAGTGAGGGGCAGAGGGAAAAAGAGAGTGAGGGGAGAAAGAGGGAGCAGAGGGGGGAGAGAGAGGGGGTACAGAGAGGGAGAAAGAGAGACAGAGAGAGTGAGAGTGAGCAAGGAGAGAGGGGAGAGAGGGTGGGGTGATGGAGAGAGGGGAGTGGAGAGGGAGAGAGAGGGGGAGAGAAAGACAGAGAGAGAACGAGAGATGAGAGAGGGGAGAGTGAGAAGAGAAAAGTGAGAGAGAGAGGGGGAGAGGGAGAGGGGAGAGAGTGGGAGAGGTGAGAGAGTAAGAAGAGAGGGAGAGCGAGGGAAGAGAGGGAGGGGTGAGTGAGGGGGAGTTGGAGGGAGTGAGAAGAGAAAGAGAGAGAGAGAGGGGGAGATAGATGGGGAGTGAGGTGAGAGTGAGAAGAGAAAGAGAGTGAGAGAGAGAGAGAGAGAGAGAGAGAGAGTGAGAGGAGAGAGGGAGGGGAAAGAGAGGGGGTAGAGGGAGCGATGGAGAGAGGAGAAAGGGATACACACACACACACACATGCACACAAACACACTCACACGCACACACACACACACACACACACACACACACACACACACACACATGCACACACACATGCACTCAGACACACACACAGATGCACACACAGACACATACACACATGGAGGTACACACTCACACGCACACACACACACACACACACACACACACACACACACACAGACACACACACATGCACACACACATGCACTCAGACACACAGGCACACAGATGCACACACACAGACACACACACACATGGACACACACACACACACACACACACACACACAGACAGACACACACACACACACATACACACACACACACACACACACACACACACACACACACACACACACACACACACACACACACAGAGGCACACACACATGGAGGCACACATACACACAGCAACACGCACGCACGCACACACACACACGCACTCATAGGCAGACACTATAGGAGAGCTTCCCCTCCCCTCACCGCCCTCACCATCAACAACAACACAGTCATATCTGTGGAGTCTTTTAAGTTCCTGGGAACCATCATCTCCAAGGACCTTAAGTGGGGGGCTACCATCGACTCCACAGTCAAAATGGTACAAAAGAGGATGCACTTCCTGCGGCAGCTGAGGAAGCACAATCTGCCACAGGCAATGATGGTCCAATTCTACACGATCATCGTAGAGTTTGTTCTCACCTTCTCCATCATGGTCTGGTTTGGCTCAGCCACCAAGCACGACACCTGGAGACTGCAGCGAATCGTCCGATCAGCAAATAAGGTTATTGGCTGCAACCTTCCCTCCATTGATGAACTGTACACTGCAAGGGCCAGGAAGCGAGCGGGCAAGATCATCTCCGACCCCTCTCACCCTGGCCACAAACTCTTTGAATCACTTCCCTCTGGAAGGCGACTACGGACTGTCAAAGCTGCCACAGCCAGACATAAAAACTGTTTTTATCCACGAGTAGTTCTACTCAACAGCCAAAAATCTGTAGCCTCCCTTTGACCTGGTATTTTGTTGGTTCACATGCTTGATCAATGGTGTTTTATCATTAATGTTTTATTGTTATTAATGTTTAGTGTTTTCTGAGTCATTCATAACTGTCACTGTGTGTCATGTTGTTACTTGTGGGCGGAGCACCAAGGCAAATTCCTTGTATGTGAATACATGGCCAATAAACTAACTTACTTACTATACTGAACTTTTGTTGCCGTTTATTTTGGGTCTGATGCCCCTGTCCCACTTAGGAAACCTGTACGGAAACCTCTGGAGACTTTGCGCCCCACCCAAGGTTTCCGTGTGGTTGCAGGAGGTTGCAGGTAGTGGAAACAGGTAGGGAGACTGACAAAAACCTCCGGGAACCGCACGGAAACCTTGGGTGGGGCGCAAAGTCTCCAGAGGTTTCCGTTCAGGTTTCCTAAGTGGTTAGAGTACAAAGAGGCACAATCTTGCCTCTTATCATTCTGGCGGGGGATAGCATTGGCACAAAGGGGTGAGCGGTCTGGGCCACCTGCCCGTGCTTCGATGACCCGAGCATTTGCTTCTCGCCCCCTGCTGTAAAGTGATCCCTTTAAAGGTTAACCAGTTGAGACATTAACACTCCACGTTCAGACAAGTCTCCTCTAACGACAGAGACAGGCCAGGTTTCATTTTAGCCCAGTCAGTGGATGGTCCAAGTCAGTGGATGAAACAGCCTCCTTAACCGCAGTGGCTTCTGTGAGAGGTGATCGGTATAAAGATCTCTCGCTCCTGGCCGCACTAGCATTGACAGAGGAAAAGGCGGCGGAGATGAAGGGAGGAGTGTATTTGCTTTTCGGAGTTGTGGTCGTGGTACAGGCACTGACGCTAAAGCCTGACACCACCACGGTGCCCGGTAGGTACCTTGCTATACTTCAAAAACACAGCGCGGAAACAGGCCATTCGCCCCACCTAGTCCACACTGGCCATCGATCGCCCGTTCACACCGAGTTTAATTTAGTTTAAGGTAGACAAAAATGCTGAAGAAACTCAGCGGGTGCAGCAGCATCTATGGAGCGAAGGAAATAGGCAACGTTTCGTGCCAAAACTTAGTTTAGTGTAAGTTAGTTTACAGAAACAGCGTATCAGCAGTCTGATATCAGTGGTGAAGAAGCTGTTCTTGAGTCTGGTGGTGCATGCATTGATGCCTTTGTACCTTCTGCCGGACGGGAGCAGGGAGAAGAAGGGTCGGCGTGTTGCATCGCTAGAGTTGCAGCCACCCAAAGCCAGAGACCCGGGTTTGACCCTGTCTATGGGGGCTGTCTGTACGGAGTGTGTACGTTCTCCCCATGACCGCGTGAGATTTCTCCGGGAGGCTCCGCTTTCCTCCCACACTCCAAAGGTGTGTGTAGGTTGGTAGTTTGATTGGCTTCGGTAAAAATTGTAAATTGTCCCTATTGTGTGTTGGATAGTGCTCGTGTCAAGGGTGATCAAAGGTTGCCGTGGACTCAGTTGGCATGTTTCCGAGCTGTATCTCTAAACTTAAATAAACTAATGCAAACTAAACTAAACTAGGTAGCTCCCTTTAACAGTTTTGGTTTGTTTAAGAATAAGGGGTAAGCCATTTAGAACGGAGACGAGGAAACACATTTTCTCACAGAGAGTGGTGAGCCTGTGGAATTCTCTGCCTCAGAGGGCGCTGGAGGCAGGTTCTCTGGATGCTTTCAAGAGAGAGCTAGATAGGGCTCTTAAAGATAGCGTAGTCAGAGGAAATGGGCAGAAGGCAGGAACGGGGTACTGATTGGGGATGATCAGCCATGATCACATTGAATGGCGGTGCTGGCTCGAAGGGCCAAATGGCTTCCTCCTGCACCTATTGTCTATTGTTTTGGTTTATTGTCACGTACACAGGCAGAGTGAAAAGCTTTTGTTGCGTGCTAGCCAGTCAGCGGAAAGACAACACATGATTACAATGGAGCCGTCCACAGTGTACAGATACAGGATAAAGGGAATGACATGAATAATATTCAATGCAAGATAAAGCCAGCGAACTTTGATCAAAGGTAGCCCACGGGTCTCCAATGAGGTAAATAGTTTGACAAGCCCACTCTCTGGTTGTGGTGGGATGGTTCAGTTGCCTGATAACAGCTGGGAAGAAACTGTCCCTGAATCTGGAGGTTTTTGCCCGATGGGAGAGGTGGAGAAGAGGGAGTGGCTGAGGTGCGACCCCGCTTTGATTATGCTGCTGGCCTTGACATGCAGATGGAGTCAAGTGGAAGTGAGGTTCACTAGTTCACAAGTCATTGGAGTAGAACCAGGCCATTCGGCCCATTGAGACCAAGTTATCGGAGTAGAATCAGGCCATTCGGCCCTTCGAGACCAAGTTATCAGAGTAGAATCAGGCCATTCATAGAAACATAGAAACATAGAAAATAGGTGCAGGAGTAGGTCATTCGGCCCTTCGAGCCTGCACCACCATTCAATATGATCATGGCTGATCATCCAACTCAGTATCCTGTACCTGCCTTCTCTCCATACCCCCTGATCCCTTTAGCCACAAGGGCCACATCTAACTGCCTCTTAAATATAGCCAACGAACTGTGGCCTCAACTACCTGCTGTGGCAGAGAATTCCACAGATTCACCATTCTCTGTGTGAAAAATGTTTTTCTCATCTCGCTCCTAAAGGATTTCCCCTTTATCCTTAAACTGTGACCCCTTACCCTGAACTTCCCCAACATCGGGAACAATCTTCCTGCATCTAGCCTGTCTAACCCCTTAAGAATGTTGTAAGTTTTTATAAGATCCCCCCTCAATCTTCTAAATTCTAGCACAATTCGTACAAGCCGAGTCTATCCAGTCTTTCTTCATATGAAAGTCCTGACATCCCAGGTGTCTGGTGAACCTTCTCTGTACTCCCTCTATGGCAAGAATGTCTTTCCTCAGATTTGGAGACCAAAACTGTACGCAATACTCCAGGTGTGGTCTCACCGAGACACTGTACAACTGCCGTAGAATCTCCCTGCTCCTATACTCAGAACCAGGCCATTCGGCCCATTGAGACCAAGTTATCAGAGTAGAATCAGGCCATTCGGCCCACTCCGCCTTTCAATCATGGCTGACCTCTGCCTCCCAATCCCGTTCTCCTGCCTTCTCCCCATAACCCTTGACACCCGTTCTAATCATGAATCTGCCTATCTCTGCCTTAAAAATATCCACTGACTTGTGGCCTCCACAGCCCTCTGTGGCAATGAGTTCCACAGATTAACTACCCTCTGACTAAAGAAGTTCCACATCACCTCCTTTTTAAAAAAGCACCCTTTAATTCTGGAGCTGTGACCTCTGGTCCTAGACTCTCCCACCAGTGGAAACATCCTTTCCACATCTACTCTATCTATGCCTTTTATTATTTGTAGTATTTGGTTGGTTTGTGTGTTGGTCTGGGTTGCGTCCACAATTCTCTGTTGTGGCTTCGGGGATGGCACTATGTCCGAGAGTAACCACACTGACACTCACAGTGTGGGCGACCACACATGATATGTTTGATTTATAGCGGTAGGAAGGTCCACGGCCACATGGAGGCGCTGTCTCTCACCGTCGGGCCACCTATGAGCAAGGTTCAGCAGGCTGGGACTCTATTCTTTGGAGCGCAGAAGGATGAGGGGTGATTTTATAGAGGTGTATAAAATCCTGGGAGGAATAGATCGAGTAGACGCACAGAGTCTCTTGGCCAGAGTAGGGGAATCGAGGACCAGAGGACAAAGGTTTATAGAAACATAGAAAATAGGTGCAGTAGTAGGCCATTCGGCCCTTCGAGCCTGCACCGCCATTCAATATGATCATGGCTGATCATCCAACTCAGTATCCTGTACATGCCTTCTCTCCATAACCCCTGATCCCTTTAGTCACACGCGCCACATCTAACTCTCTCTTAAATACAGCCAATGAACTGGCCTCAACTACCTTCTGTGGCAGAGAATTCCACAGATTCACCACTCTCTGTGTGAAAAATGTTTTTCTCATCTCGGTCCTAAAGGATTTCCCCTTTATCCTTAAACTCTGACCCCTTGTCCTGGACGTCCCCACCATCGGGAACAATCTTCCTGCATCTAGCCTATCCAACCCCTTAAGAATTTTATAAGTTTCTATAAGATCCCCCCTCAATCTTCTAAATTCTAGCAAGTACAAGCCGAGTCTACCCAGTCTTAAGAATTTTGGCCTGTCCAACCCCTTAAGGATAGGAATCTGAGGGGTCACGTTTTCTCACAAAGGGTGGTGGGTACATGGAACGAGCTGCCGGATGGTAGACAGGTTCATGGATAGGACACAACATGCTGGCAGCATCTCTGGAGAGAAGGAATGGGTGACATTTTGGGTCGAGGCCCTTCTTGAGGCAGACGATCTGTCTGAAGAGGGTCTCGGCCCATAACATCACCCAATTCCTCTCCAGAGATGTTGCCTGTCCCGCTGAGTTACTCCAGCATGTTGTGTCTATCTTTGGTTTTAATCGGCATCTGCGGTTCCTTCCGACACGGGTACATGTGTGGGACGGGTTTGGAGGGATATGGACCAAAGGCGGATGGGTGGGACTAGTGTAGGTGGGACATGTTGAGCGGAGTTGGCAAGTTGGGCCTGTTTCCGCACTGTATCCAGGCGGATTTAGATGAAGGGAGGCCCCTAAGCTATTTCACTTGTGAGCCCCCCCCCCCCCCCCCCCCAATCCCCCACCCCCACGACTAGAGGACTGTGACCACCCTACAGTGACTGTGTGACTCTTTTAGATCCTACTGTATGTTGTCATTAAACAGTCGGTTTTAAAAATATATATGGGATTCACCGCGATGCCTTACCTGGAGGGGTGGTGGGTGATCAGGGGATAGGGGGTAATGTGGACTGTAGTGTGGGTGGGGAAGAGCTGGGGCCACATGGTTTGAGGGGAATGGGGGGAAGAGCCACTGAGATTACCAGGGTTAGGGGGTCTAGCACGAGGACCCAGTGCAGTCAAACCCGGGGGAGTGGAAATCTGCAGCGTGGAAAATTCAGGCCCGGTGCTGAGTCCAGGCTGCAGGTAAGGCGACGGCTGCGGGCTTCTGGAGGGCGGTGGGAATGGCCAGGGTCAGCGGGCAAAGAGTCGGAGGTCCCGGTGGGAGGATGGTCGGTGGGGCGGCGAGGTTCGACGGGTCCGGGGTGAGTAGGCCCCCCTAGATCTCGAAGCCCTAAGCTTCAGCTTGTCTAGTTTATATGTAAATCCGGCCCTGACTGTATCACTCTATGACTCTACGAGACGCTGTTGTCTCCTGCGTTTCAGCGTGCAATGGGGGAAGAGGAACGTGCAGGAAGAATGGCTGCCTCTCAGGCGAGGCTTATATTCCCGGTGAATGTCAAGTCTTCATCTCCTGCTGCGTGAGAGTCGGCGGACACATCAACGCCCCCCCGGAGAACGTTTACCGAGGTCTTACCGATTAAACTACCCGCCGAGCCCACGCCTGACACTGCAACCCCGCCATCCACATCATCAGAATAAATATCGTCGCAACCTCCTTGCCAGTGTCCTTGAGTTGTCTTGAGTTTACTTTCAGCTTCGAGAAACATCCCAGAAACGGGCCCTTAGCCCCACCTAGTGATCCCCGCACAGTAAAGGGCCTGTCCCACCAGCATGCGACTCCAGGCCCTTTAGTTCGCTCTTGCCGCATGGAGTCGCATGCTCGTGGGACAGGCCCTTAACACAATCCTACACAATCTTTAGGGACAATTTACCGTTCACCTACAAACCTACACGTCTGGAGTGTGGAAGGAAACTGGAGATCGTAGAGATAACCCACGCGGTCACGGGGAGAACGTGCAAACTCTGTAGAGACAGCACCCGCGGTCAGGATTGAACCGGGGTCTCCGGCGCTGTAAGGCAGTAACTCTACCACTGCGCCACTGTGCTGGCCCTAGTCAATAAGAGCCTGTGACGACCGGCGATCACCTCATACATTAGCACTATCCTACACACTAGGGACAATTTTTACTGAAACAAAATTAATGACTGTGGCAGTGGGCAGATTTATGTAAATGAGACCCACTGGGACTAGTTGGGTCCCTGTCACATGAGAGGCCTGGTCCCCTAACATAATATCACACCACTCACACATAGCCCCCACGGGAGGCAAGGAGTGATTTGGAGAGATTTAGACCAAGTGGGACTCGTCCCCCAGCGCGGGGGGGGGGGGGGGGCATGGCGTTTACGCTCACCCCGGAGGCAGGCGCCCCCCCCCCCGGAGTTAATCATCCCCCACAAGGAGGATTATGGAATTTATGAATAATCCAAGGTGGGGGGGGGGGAGGGGGATGTGAATGACCCGAGAGGGGCAGTGTGAATAACCCGGGTGGGGGGGGGGGAGGAAGGGGGCGGGGGGGGGGGGGGGGTTGGGGGTTGGGGGAGGAATAACGGGGGGGGGGGGGGGGGGGGGGAGAGGGCGGGAGGTGTGAATAATACCTGAGGGGGGGGTGGGTGGTGGGGGGGGGGGGTGAATAACCTGGGGGGTTGTTGGCTGCCTTTTTCTTTTTGAGCTGAGGTTGCCAATGGCACCGCCCCAGAGCCCCATTGTCTCGATGTCTCCATCACCACCGCCGTCTCGATGCCTCCTTGGTGGCGGTGTAAAACAATTTAAATGTGGCCCTCGAAGTCCGTGGAATATTGTGTGTGTGAAGCGAGCTCCGAGCCGAGCCATCGTGCCCGCCAACCTCATTGTGACGTCATCAGTGGAAGCTGGCCCTTTTGAAAACAATTTTAAACTTTAATCAGCAATGTCGTGAAATAAAGCATAAAATCTTCAGTGATACTGTTCACTGCTTAGAATGGAATCATGTGTCAGAATATGTAAAAATCTTATTGTTACCGCGTAGTGTTTTTTGCAAAAATATAATGACACACACATATACACACATACATATATACACACACACATATACACACACACATATATACACACACACACATACACACATACACACACACATATACACATACACACACACACATATACACATATACACACACACACACACACACATACACACACACATATACACATACACACACACATACACACATACACACACACATATACACATACATACACACACACATATACACATACACACACACACACACACACACACACACACATATACACACACACACATACACACACACACACACATACACATACACATACACACACACACACACACACACACACACACACACACACACACACACACATACACACACACACACACACACACATACACACATACACACATATATACACACATATACACACAACACACACACACACACACACACAAACATATATACACACATACACACACTCATCCAAGATGAGAGTTTTATAGTTATACAGATAGATATTGATATGGAATAAAGATGATGGATACTTTAGACTTTACTTTAGACTTTAGAGATATAGCGTGAAAACAGGTCTTTTGGCCCACTGAGTCCACACAGACTAGCAATCACACCATACACTTACATTATCCTACACACACTGGGGACAATTTACAATTTTTACTGAAGTCAATTAACCTTCAAACCCGCACATCTTTGGAGTGTGGTAGGAAACAACAAAAAGTAGTAAACACTGCCCAGTCCATCATTGGCTCTGACCTTCCTTCCATCGAGGGGATTTATCGCAGTCGCTGCCTCAAAAAGGCTGGCAGTATCATCAAAGACCCACACCATCCTGGCCACACACTCATCTCCCTGCTACGTTCAGGTAGAAGGTACAGGAGCCTGAAGACTGCAACAACCAGGTTCAGGAATAGCTACTTCCCCACAGCCATCAGGCTATTAAACCTTGCTCGGACAAAACTCTGATCATTAATAACCAATTATCTGTTATTTGCACTGTATCAGTCTATTTATTCATGTGTGTATATATTTATACAATGGACACACTAATCTGTTTTGCCTACTATGTTCTGTGTGCTGAAGCAAAGCAAGAATTTCATTGGCCTATCTGGGAGACATGACAATAAACTCATTTGAACTTGAACTTGAACAGGAACTTGAAACAGGAGCACACGGAGAAATCCCACGCAGGTCAAGGGGAGATCGTAAAACTCTGTACAGAACACGAGACCCTGGCGCCGTGAGGCAGCAACTCTACCGCTGCGCCAGCGTGCCGACCTAGTTAACAGGAACCTGCGCCAACTAGCCATCACCCCATACACCAGTAATATCCTGCATGCTATAGAGGGAGTACAGAGAAGGTTCACCAGACTGATTCCTGGGATGTCAGGGCTTTCATATGAAGAAAGACTGGATAGACTCGGCTTGTACTCGCTAGAATTTAGAAGATTGATGGGGGATCTTATAGAAACTTACAAAATTCTTAAGGGGTTGTACAGGCTAGATGCAGGAAGATTATTCCCGATGTTGGAGAAGTCCAGAACAAGGGGTCACAGTTCAAGGATAGGAGGGAAGTCTTTTAGGATCGAGATGAGAAAAACATTTTTCACACAGAGAGTGGTGAATCTGTGGAATTCTCTGCCACAGAAGGCCAGTTCATTGGCTATATTTAAGAGGGAGTTAGATGTGGCACTTGTGGCTAAAGGGATCAGAGGTTATGGAGAGAAGGCAGGTACAGGATACTGAGTTGGATGATCATATTAAATGGCAGTGCAGGCTCGAAGGGCCAAATGGCCTACTCCTGCACCTGTTTTCTATGTTTCTATGTTTCTAAGCTAAGCTAGACTAAACTAAACTAAACTAAAATAAAATAAAATAAACTCACCTAGTGAGGTTCCACCGAGATTCGAACTCGGATCGCTGGATTCAGAGTCCAGAGTGCTCACCATTACACCACGGAACCTACACACTCTCCCCTCGGTCCTGTCTCTTTTCTCCATCTCCCCACCATCAGAACCTCTCGTTCCAACTGGAGGGGCTTGTCTCCGGGAGAAAAGTCGAAGAAGGGAATAGACAATAGACAATACACAATACGTGCAGGAGTAGGCCATTCGGCCCTTTGAGCCAGCACCACCATTCAATGTGATCATGGCTGATCATCCACAATCAGTACCCCGTTCCTGCCTTCTCCCCATATCCCCTGACTCCGCTATCTTTAAGAGCGCTATCTAGCTCTCTCTTGAAAGTATCCAGAGAACCGGCCTCCACCGCCCTCAGAGGCAGAGAATTCCACAACTCTGTGAGAAAAAAGTGTTTCCTCGTCTCCGTTCTAAATGGCTTACCCCTTATTCTTAAACTGTAAGTGGCCCCTGGTTCTGGACTCCCCCAACATCGGGAACATGTTTCCTGCCTCTAGCGTGTCCGAACCCTTAATAATTTTATAGGTTTCAATAAGATTCCCTCTCATCCTTCTAAATTCCAGAGTATACAAGCCCAGCCGCTCCATTCTCTCAGCATATGACAGTCCCGCCATCCCGGAAATTAACCTTGTAAACCTACGCTGCACTCCCTCAATAGCAAGAATGTCCTTCCTCAAATTATGGGACAAGAACTGCACACAATACTCCAGGTGTGGTCTCACGAGGGCTCTGTACAATTACAGAAGGACCTCTTTGCTCCTATACTCAACTCCTCTTGTTATGAAGGCCAACATGCCATTCACTTTCTTCACTGCCTGCTGTACCTGCATACTTACTTTTATTGACTGATGAACAAGGATCCCCAGATGTCTGAAGAAGGGTTTTGGCCCGAAACGTTGCTATTTCCTTCGCTCCATAGATGCTGCTGCACCCGCTGAGTTTCTCCAGCATTTTTGTGTACACCCAGTTCCCGTTGTACTTCCCCTTTTCCCAATTTGACATCATTTAGATAATAATCTGCCTTCCTGTTTTTGCTACCAAAGAGGATAACCTCACATTTATCCACATTAAACTGCATCGGCCATGCATCTGCCCACTCCCCCAACCTGTCTAATTCACCCTGCATTCTCATAGCATCTTCCTCACAGTTCACATTGCCACCCAGCTTTGTGTCATCTGCAAATTAGCTAATGTTACTTTGAATCCCTTCATCTAAATCATTGATGTATATTGTACATAGCTGCAGTCCCAGTACCGAGCCTTGCGGTATCCCACTAGTCACTGCCTGCCATTCTGAAAGGGAATCGCTAATCATCTCTCTTTGTTTCCTGTCTGCCAACCACTTCTCTATCCATGTCAGCACTCTACCCCCAATACCATGTACCCTAATTTAGCCCACTAATCTCCTAAATGGGACCTTATCAAATGCTTTCTGAAAGTCCAGGTACACTACTTCCTATTTTCCATGTTTCTATGTTTCTATGAGAGGGAGCACACACGCAGTGGCCACGGGATGTCTGTGGCCCTTCCGTGAACGTTGGTCGCAGCGGGGTAGCGAGTGTATTGTGGATAAGCATGATAACGGTGTAATCTGATGACTGAGTGATTGTGGTTTGAGTTGAGTTTAATTTAGTTCAGAGACAGGGAAAATGTTTTAAAGTATTTTTGCAAGACAAGTGTTTTTTTCACAGAGGGTGTTGGGTGCCTGGAACAGTTATTTTTAACAGCTGAAAATGCATCTGTGTTACTGCAAGCCAAAAATACTAAATACATAGTGTTACACCATTAAATAGGGTTGAGTCATTGGAAACAATTGCTTAATGTTTAAGAAGAAACTGCAGATGCTGGAAAATCGAAGGTACACAAAAATGCTGGAGAAACTCAGCGGGTGCAGCAGCATCTATGCAGCGAAGGAAATAGGCAAAGTTTCGGGGCGAAACCCTTCTACAGATGCTATCTGCATTTCCTGTTTTACTGGAAACAGGCCCTTCAGCCCACAGAGTCTGCACCAACCATCGAACACCCATTCACACCAGTTCTACGCTATCCCATTTACTCATCCAGACCCTGCACACCAGGAGGCACTTTGCGGAGGGCCAATTAGCCTACAAACCTGCACGTCTTTGGTACGTGGGAGGAAACTGGAGCACCCGGAGGAATCCCACGCAGTCACAGGGAGAAAATGCAAACTCCACATGCACACGCACACACATACACACACTCTCTCACACACACACGCAGAAGCTGAGATTAGGATTACATAGAAATGTAGAAAATAGGTGCAGGAGTAGGTAATTCGGCCCTTTGAGTTAGCACCGCCATTCAATATGATCATAGAAACATAGAACAATAGAAAATAGGTGCAGGAGTAGGCCATTCGGCCCTGCGAGCCTGCACCGCCATTCAATATGATCATGGCTGATCATCCAACTCAGTATCCTCTACCTGCCTTCTCTCCATACCCCCTGATCTCTTTAGCCACAAGGGCCACATCTAACTCCCTCTTAAATATAGCCAATGAACTGTGGCCTCAACTACCCTCTGTGGCAGAGAATTCCACAGATTCACCACTCTCTCTGTGTGAAAAATGTTTTTCTCATCTCGGTCCTAAAGGATTTCCCCCTTTATCCTTAAACTGTGTGACCCCTTGTTCTGGAATTCCCCAACATCGGGAACAATCTTCCTGCATCTAGCCTGTCCGTCCCCTTAAGAATTTTGTAAGTTTCTATAAGAACTCGGTTCTCTGGTGCTGTGAGTCAGCAGCTCTACCCGCTGCTCCACTGTGGAGGGATATCGCACGTACAGGCAGATGGATTTGTCTCGACCGACATCATGCTAGCACAGTCACTGTGGGCCGAAGGGGCTGTTCCTGATCTCTCTTCCACATCCTGGCCAAAAGGGAGGAGGCACGTGTCCACAATCTCTGCATGTGTCCACAAGGACAAACAGGTTCCACCGAGATTTGAACTCGGATCGCTGGATTCAGAGTCCAGAGTGCTCACCATTACACCACGGAACCCACAGCAGATGCTGACTGCTTTGCCTGCTGATGCATCTCAACCCTGACTGAACGGTGTAACCACTTCAACCTAAGCACATAGAACATAGGGCAGTACAGCAAAGGAAACATAGACATAGAAACATAGAAAATAGGTGCTGGAGTAGGCCATTCGGCCCTTCGAGCCTGCACCGTCATTCAATATGATCATGGCTGATCATCCAACTCAGTATCCTGTTCCTGCCTTCTCTCCATACCCCCTGATCCCTTTAGCCACAAGGGCTACATCTAACTTAAATATAGCCAATGCACTGGCCTCCTCCTTTCTGTGGCAGAGAATTCCAGAGATTCACCACTCTCCATGTGAAAAATGTTTTCCTCATCTCGGTCCTAAAAGATTTCCCTCTTATCCTTAAACTGTGACCCCTTGTTCTGGACTTCCCCAACATCGGGAACAATCTTCCTGCATCTTCCTGCATGGAACAGGCCCTTCGGCGCACAATGTCCGTGCCGAGCATGATGCTAAGATGAACTAATCTCCTCTGCTAGCACGTGTGGGTTGATAATAAACAGTGGTGAGTGAAGTCGACAGCGTGGAAGCATATGCGTGCAGTTAATGAGAAAGAGAGTGTAGGAAAGATCACATTTAAACTAACTGAGCTGGGGAATGGGAACCAATGCAAGGGGGCAGAGGACCCTAAAATATATTAATGATCTGGACGAGGGAATTGAATGCAACATCTCCAAGTTTGCGGATGACACGAAGCTGGGGGGCAGTGTTAGCTGTGAGGAGGATGCTAGGAGGCTGCAAGGTGACTTGGATAGGTTGGGTGAGTGGGCAAATGCATGGCAGATGCAGTATAATGTGGATAAATGTGAGGTTATCCACTTTGGTGCCAAAAACAGGAAAGTAGACTATTATCTGAATGGTGGCCGATTAGGAAAAGGGGAGATGCAATGAGACCTGGGTGTCATGGTACACCAGTCATTGAAAGTAGGCATGCAGGTGCAGCAGGCAGTGAAGAAAGCAAATGATATGTTAGCATTCATCGCAAAAAGATTTGAGTATAAGAGCACGGAGGTTCTACTGCAGTTGTACAGGGTCTTGGTGAGACCACACCTGGAGTATTGGGTACAGTTTTGCTCTCCTAATCTGAGGAAAGACATTTTTGCCATAGAGGGAGTACCGAGAAGGTTCACCAGACTGGGACAGGGGCATTAGGATAGACAGAAAGGAAGAGGAGGTGTGGTGGCATTGCTGGCTAATGAGGAGATTAATTCAATAGCCAGAGGGACATTAGCTTGGATGCTGTAGAACCGGCATGGGTAGAACTGCGAAATAGACAAGGGCAGAACATAGTGGTTAGAGTCATATGTAGACCACCAAACAGCAGTAGGGAGGTTGGGCAAAAAGAAAGAAAAAACGAACAGACTGCCTGCAGGGCTGCCATCTCCCCGACGCCCCTGGTGGCCTGAGGAAGGATTAGTTAGCGATCTTGTTGTGCAAACCCCCTTGGGCAACAGGGACCGTAATTATGGTGGAATTCTGCTTTTGGATGGAGAGTGACAAGGTTAATTCAGAGACAAGGGTCCTGAACTTAAAGAAAGGAGACTATGAAGGTATGAGACAGGAATTGGCTAGGATAGACTGGCCAAATATACTTAAAGTGTTGATGGTGGAGATGCAATGGCAAAGATTTAAAGACCGCGTGGATGAAGTCCAAAAATTGTTCATCCCTGTCTGGCAAAAAAATAAAGTGGGGAAGGCGGCTCAAGGATAGTGTTAAATCCAAGGAAAAAGGCATCTATATTGTCCAGAGAAAGCAGCAAACCAGAGGACTGGGAGAAATTTAGAACTCAGCAGAGGGGGACGAAGGGGTTAATTAAGAAGGGAAATAAGAGCATGAAAGGAAGCTTGCAGGGAATATGAAAATGGACTATAAAAACTTATTTTGATATGTTAAAAGGAAAAGATTATGAAGACAAATGTAGGTCCCTTGCAGTCAGAGACAGGTGGATTCATAATGGGGAACAGGGAAATGGCAGAACAGTTAAACAAGTACTTTGGTTCTGTCTTCATGAAGGAAGACACAAACATTCTCCCAGAAATACTAGGGGACCGAGGATCTAGTGGGAGGGAGGAACTGAAGGGAATCCACATTTGTTAGAAAATGGTGTTAAGCAAACCATTGGGACTGAAGGCATATAAATCCCCAGGGCCAGATGGTCTGCCTCCCAGATTACTCAAGGAGGTGGCCATGGAAATCATGGATGCATTGGTGATAATTTTCCAATATTCTCTCGACTCTGGATCAGTTCCTGTGGACTGGAGGGTAGCCAATGTAACTCAACTTTTTAAGAAAGGTGGGAGGGAGAGAGAAAACGGGGAATTATAGACCAGTTAGCCTTACATCGGTAGGGGGGAAGATGCTTGAGTCGATTGTTAAAGATGTTATAGCAGCGCATTTGGAAAGCAGTGACAGGATTGGTCTCTGTGGAGACATTTGTTCAGCTAGTGTGTGTTGTAGGCGTGGAATGTGGTGAGAATGAGTGTGAGTAATTGCAAGAGGAAGTAGTCCAATGTCTGCTTCAGTGGCAGCTTCCCTGGTGGTCTAGTGGTTAGGATTCGGCGCTCTCACCGCCGCGGCCCGGGTTCGATTCCCGGTCAGGGAACGGCAGCTTTTAGTCCCACTGCCAGGGCCAGCCTTAGGAGGTGCGGGGCCCAATTGGGAACAATTTTGGTGAGCCCCAGGTTCCCAGCCAAGGTCTGTAGATTCATAGAAACACAATTAAAGTCTATTATAGACATTATATCTCTATGGTAGAATGGAAAGTAATCAAAATGTGCGCTTAAAATGTGCCTGCAACTTAATGGACCAAACAGATCTAAGCTACATTTTAATCTAAAATTGCATACAAGTAACAAACAAAATGTGTAGATCACCGTGTGTGTTAGTTGTCTGTGCGTTATGTGTGTGTGAGAGGGGAGGAGAGAAGGGAGGGGAGGAGAGAAGGGAGGGCGGGAAGGAGAGAAGTAGAGAAAGGAGGGAGGGAAGGAGAGAAAGAAGGGATGGAGCGAATGAGAGAAGGGAAAAGAGAGAGGAAGGAGGGAGGGAATGAGAGAAGGAGAGAAGGGAGCGGATGCCGGGGTCCGGGCGGAGGGGCGTGAGCTGAGGCCGAGGTTTGTAAACGTTGCTCCAACCCCCGGCCCGGCCCTCCCAGGGGAGAGAGAGGGGTGGAGCCGGGGCTATGTGCGTGAAGCACGGCGACTGGAGGGGCGGGAGCACTGCCCCGGGACCGTGAGGGAACGACCCACCTCCCCCTCTCCCCCTCTCTCCCTTCTCCATTCCCCCTCACACCCCCCTCCCCGTCTACCCCTTTCTTCCCCCTCCACCCTCTACTCTCTCTCCGCCCCTCTCTCCCCCCTCCACCCGGGATAGATCTACCGGAGCCGAGAGTCGATTACTCTGGCGCGCGGCCCCCTTACTCGTGGGGCCCAATTGGGAGGAATCAGCCCAGTCGGCTTAAGGCACGCCCTGCCCACTGCTTTGCTACCCTTCACACAAGGAATCTCCCTGGGGCAGGAACAAGGAATAGACTGAAGAACGATCCCGGGCCAAAATATCGCCTTTTCCACGTTCTCCAGCGATGCTGCCTGCGCCGTTGAGTTTTTTAAGAAAGGAGGGAGAGAGAAAATGGGGAATTATAGACCAGTTAGCCTTACATTGTTAGTGGGGAAGATGCCAATTATTAAAGATGTCAATTGAGTCAATTATTAAAGATGTTATAGCACTGCAGTTGGAAAGCAGTGACAGGATCGGTCAAAGTCAGCATGGATTTATGAAGGGGGATTCATGCTTGACTAATCTTCTGGAATTTTTTGAGGATGTAACAAGTAGAATGGATAAGGGAGAGCCAGTGGATGTGGTGTATCTGGACTTTCAAAAAGCCTTTGACAAGGTCCCACACAAGAGTTTAGCGTGCAAAATTAGAGCACATGGTATTGGGGGTAGGGTATTGACATGGATAGAGAACTGGTTGACAGACAGGAAGGAAAGAGTAGGAATTAACGGGTCCTTTTCAGAATGGCAGGCAGTGACTAGTGGGGTGCTTCAAGGATCGGTGTTGGGACCCCAGTTGTTTACAATATATATATTAACGATTTAGACGAGGGAATTAAAGGAAACATCTCCAAGTTTGCGGATGACACAGAGCTGGGTGTAAACATGCAGGTACAGCAGGCATTGAAGAAAGCTAATGGCATGTTGACCTTCATTGCAAGAGGATTTCAGTTTAGGAGCAAGGAGGTCCGACTGCAGTTGTACAGGGTCCTGGTGAGACTGCACCTGGAGTATTGTGTGCAATTTTGATCTACTAATTTTAGGAAGGACATTATTACTATTGAGGGAATGCAGCGTAGATTCACCAGGTTAATTCTTGGGATTGCAGGGCTGACATATTATGAAGGAATGGGTAAACTGGGCTTGTAATCACTGGAATTTAGAAGGATGAGAGGGGGTCTTATAGAAACATATAACATTCTTAAAGGATTGGACAAGCTAGATGCAGGAAAAATGTTCCCGATGTTGAGGCTGTCCAAAACCAGGGGTAGGCCATTTAGGATTGAGATGATGAGAGAAGGAATGGGTGACGTTTCTGGTCGACAGCCTTCTAACAATGGCTCGTTGGTCTAGGGGTATGATTCTCGCTTTGGGTGCGAGAGGTCCCAGGTTCAAATCCCGGATGAGCCCTCTTTTAAGGGTGGGCACGGTGGTGCAGCAGTAGAGTTGCTGCCTTACAGCACTTGCAGCGCCGGAGACCCGTGTTCGATCCCGACTACGGTTGCTGTCCCGACTACGTGTACGTTCTCCCTGTGACCGCGTGGGTTCTCTCCGAGATATTCGTTCTCCTCCCACACTCCAAAGATGTACAGGTTTGCTGGTTAATTGGCTTAGTGTATGTGTAAATTGTCCTTAGCGTGTGTAGGATAGTGTTAATGTGCGGGGATCGCTGGTCGGCGCAGACTCGAAGGGCCTATTTCCGAGCTGTATCTCAAAACTAAAACTAAATCTATCCCCCCTACATAGATAAGGAAGCCTGCTTTTCAACAGAG
>NW_026575451.1:45000-50000 GCF_028641065.1 Leucoraja erinaceus
GAGGAGAGGAGAGGAGAGGAGAGGAGAGGAGAGGAGAGGAGAGGAGGAAATATGAGGGGAGGGGAAGAGAGTAGAGAGGAGAGGGGAGGAGAGGAGAGGGGAGAGCAGAAGAGTGGGGGAGAGGAGAGGAGAGGAGACGAGAATAGAGGAGAGGAGACGATAGGAGAGGAGAGGAGAGGAGAGGAGAGGAGAGGAGAGAGAGGGGGAGGAGAGGAGAGGAGCGAAGGGAGAGGGAGAGGAGAGGAGGAGTGGAAAGGAGAGGAGGTGATGAGAGAAGAGGTGAGGAGAGGTGAGGAGAGGAGAGGAAAGGGGGAGAGAGGAGGGGATATGAAGGGAGAGGAGATGGGAGGTTAGGAGAGGGAGGAGAGAAGAGGTGAGGAGAGGAAGTGGGGAGAGGAGAGGAAGGAAAGGAGGGGAGGGGTGAGGAGAAGAGTGAAGAGGAGAGAGGGGGAGAGGAGAGGAGGGGGAGGAGGGGGGAGAAGGAAGGGAGAGGAAAGAAGAACTGAACACAATCGTGTAAATGTGGCCTCGCCATCGTTTTGTACAACTGTGTTTGGCAGATGGGGAAGGGGGGGGGGGAAGCCTAGAGATGAAAAGGAGACAAAAGAGGGCGAGGAGAGGAGATGAGAGAAGGGGAGAAGGGGAAGAGGGAAGGAAGAGAGGAGAACTGAACATAATAGTCCAAATGTGGCCTCACCAACGTCTTGTACAACTGTAACATCATGTCCCATTCCCCACAACACTGCTCTCTCTCCCCACTCGTAACAAGGGCAGAGTCCCCCTAGTCCTCACCTTTCACCCCACCAGCTGTCACATACAACAAGTAATCCTCCGTCAGTTTCGCCACCTCCAACATGACCCCACCACTCACCACATCTTCCCATCTCCCCCCATGTCTGCCTTCCACAAAGACCGGCCCCTCCATAATTCCTGGTCAATTCTTCCCTTCCCTCCAGTACCACCCCCTCCCGGGCACTTTCCGTTGCAACCGCAAGAGATGCAACACACGTCCCTTTACATCCCCCCTCGACTCCATTCAAGGACCCAAGCAGTCGTTCCAGGTGTGACAGAGGTTCACCTGCATCTCCTCCAACCTCATCTATTGCATCCGCTGCTCTAGGTGTCAGCTGATCTACATCGGTGAGACTAAGCGGAGGCTTGGCGATTGTTTCGCCGAACACCTCCGCTCGGTCCGCAAGACCTGACCTCCCGGTGGCTCAGTACTTCAACTCCCCCTCCAATTCCCCGTCCGACCTCTCTGTCCTGGGTCTCCTCCATGGCCAGAGTGAGCAACACCGGAAATTGGAGGAACAGCACCTCATATTCCGCTTGGGGAGTCTGCATCCTGCGGGCATGAACATTGAATTCTCCCAATTTTGATAGCCCTTGCTGCCTCCTCCCCTTCCTCAGCCCTCGGGCTGTCTCCTCCCATTCCTCAGCCCTTGCGCTCCTCCTCCTCCTTTTACCTTTCTTCTCCCCACCACCCCCCATCAGTCTGAAGAAGGGTTTCGGCCCGAAACGTTGCCTATTTCCTTCGCTCCATAGATGCTGCTGCACCCGTTGAGATTCTCCAGCATTTTTGTGTACCTTCTCTGTAACCTTCAATGTTTACCTTTCCCCAGAGTTAACTTTAACCTTCCATTTCCTGTTTTGAAAATTAGATATAAGGATATATAACAAAATGATACCATAAATGTCAATGTCCCTATACGGAGGATTGATGGGATCTACTTATTAAAAAAGGCCGTTTGTTACCTTTCTGGAGATTTGCCTGCTCAACACAGTGACCAAGATCAGCAGTAATCGGTAGACTTGCAACATATGGACACAAAATGCTGGACAGGCAGCATCTCTGGAGAGAAGGAATGGCTGACGTTTCGGGTCAACAGCCTTTTAACAACGGCTTGTTGGTCTAGGGGTATGATTCTCGCTTTGGGTGCGAGAGGTCCCGGGTTCAAATCCCGGACGAGCCCTCTTTAAGGGTGGTGCAGCAGTAGAGTTGCTGCCTTACAGCACTTGCAGCGCCGGAGACCCGGGTTCAATCCCAACTACGGGTGCTGTCCGTATGGAGTTTGTATGCTCTCCCCATGACTGCGTGGGTTTTCTCCGAGATATTCGTTTTCCTCCCACACTCCAAAGATGAACATGCTTGTTGGTTAATTGGCTTAGTGTATGTGTAAATTGTCCTTAGTGTTTGTAGGATAGTGTTAATGTGCGGGGATCACCGGTTGGTCGGTGTGGACTTGAAGAGCCCATTCCCAAGCTGTATCTCTGCACTAAGACTAAATCTATCCCCCTTCAATCGATAAGGAAACCTGCTTTTCAACAGTGTGTTAGTTTTAGCTATTTTAATTAAGCTGTGATGTGAAAGCTAAACACTTTGACTATAGTTTGAGTATAGGAGCAGGGAGGTTCTACTGCAGTTGTACAGGGTCTTGGTGAGACCACACCTGGAGTATTGCGTACAGTTTTGGTCTCCTAATCTGAGGAAGGACATTCTTGCCATAGAGGGAGTTCAGAGAAGGTTCACCGGACTGATTCCTGGGATGTCAGGACTTTCATATGAAGAAAGACTGGATAGACTCGGCTTGTACTTGCTAGAATTTCGAAGATTGAGGGGGGATCTTATAGAAACTTCCAAAATTGTGTGAAGAAGGGTCTCGGCCCGAAACGTTGCCTATTTCCTTTGCTCCATAGATGCTGCTGCGTGCGCTGAGTTTCTCCAGCGTTTTAGTGTACCCAAAATTCTTAAGACTGGGTAGACTCGGCTTGTACTCGCTAGAATTTAGAAGATTGAGGGGGGATCTTATAGAAACTTACAAAATTCTTAAGGTGTTGGATAGGCTAGGTGCAGGAAGATTGTTCCCGATGTTGGGGAAGTCCAGGACAAGGGGTCAGAGTTTAAGGATAAAGGGGCAAATCCTTTAGGACTGAGATGAGAAAAACATTTTTCACACAGAGAGTGGTGAATCTCTGGAATTCTCTGCCACAGAAGGAAGTTGAGGCCAGTTCAATGGCTATATTTAAGAAGGAGTTAGATGTGGCCCTTGTGGCTAAAGGGATCAGGGGGTATGGAGAGAAGGCAGGTACAGGATACTGAGTTGGATGATCAGTCATGATCATATTGAATGGCGGTGCAGGCTCGAAGGGCCGAATGGCCTACTCCTGCACCTATTTTCTATGTTTCTATGTTTCTATTCCCTTCTTGGCTGAGCTGGTTCATTAGTCCTTGGCCCCAAGCCCCTCCAGCTGGAACGAGAGGTTTTGATTTCTTTTTTAAATCAAAAAAACGATTCAATTATTAAAAATAATATTTACAGTACAATAAAACAAAACCAGCGCCCACCACCCTCAGTCTGAAGAAGGGTTCGGCCCAAAACGTTGCCTATTTCCTTCGCTCCATAGATGCTGCTGCACCCGCTGAGTTTCTCCAGCACTTTTGTCTATCTTAATACACGGCATACAAATATACTAAATGAACTACTATGCAGCTATGTTACAATCCTTGTCTCCAAGATGCATTCCATCTCCCGCAGCGCCCTGCGGTCCCGGATATCCCCCTGCATAGCGCCTAGTCCCTCCCTAACACCACCCGGGTGCAGACAAAACCCTGGAAAAGGGGCAGGCAGCCGGCTCGAGCAAACGAGAGGTTCTGATGGCAGGGAGACGGAGAGAAGAGATAGGACTGAGGGGAGAGTGTGCAGGTTCCGTGGTGTAATGGTTAGCACTCTGGACTTTGAATCCAGCGATCCGAGTTCGAATCTCGGTGGAGCCTTAATAGTGGAGCAGAGTTGAGTTTAGTTTAGTCTAGCTTAGCTTAGTTTAGTTTAAAGATACAGTGCAGAAACAGGCCCTTTCGGACCACTGGGTCCTCGCCGACCAGTGACCCCTGCACATTAACACTATCATTTACCCACTAGGGACAATTTTTACATTTACCAAGCCAATTAACCTGGTGTTAGGGAGCGCCATTGCGGGGCTGGCGGTGACTTCGCTGAAACTCCGGTAACTGGAGCTGGATCCGTTGCGGAGCTGCGGGTCTGTGGAGCGGCTGCGGGCGGCGGCGCTGAACTTTCCATCGGGAGCCTGGGATCTCCTGATGATATCGCCAGTTGAGCTCCATTCGGCGCGGCCCTGTCGGCTCCGGAAGCCACGGTCTCAAGTAAGGAGGCCCGACTATGGGTGGACATGGGGATGGGACTGGACTTTGTGCCTTTCCCCACAATGGGAACCATTGTGGGGGGATGTTTTGATGTTGAAACTATCTATTACTGTCATGTTGTATTCTTTTTTAATGTGCTGCATGGCAAAAAGAATTTCACTACACCTAGGTGTATGTGACAAAATAAATTTGAAATTTGAATTTGAAATTTGATACCTGCACATCTTTGGAGTGTGGGAGGAAAGCGAAGATCTCGGAGAAAACCCACGCAGGTCACAGGGAGAACGTGCAAACTCCGTACTGACAGGTCAGCAGTGTGAAGTTCTTGGGACTCCACCTGGCGGATGGCCTGACCTCTACGACCAACATCACAGCAGTGATCATAAGAGCTCAGCAGCGGCTCCACCCCCTCCGGAGACTGAGAAAAGCTACTGTTCATCTAAGGACCTTCTACAGGGTTTGGGAGCTGCGAGGCTTATGAGCAAAACCAACTCAACAGGATCGTGAAGACAGCCAGCAGGATCATTGGTGCTCCACTCCCTTTCCTGATGGAGATCTATAAGAAACGGAGCATCAGCAGAGCTATCTCCATTATCAAGGACCCCCCATCACCCATCACACCACATCTTCTTGTTGGCTTTGGAAGCCGTGGCCTCCAGTACGGAAGCGGCCGTTCCAGGGTGTCCCAGGCCGCTGAGAGGACTCTCCCGACGCTGGAGCAACATCACCCGGCGAGAACGGCCTGGAACATCGGGCCTCTGTAGAAGCAACTGTGGAGGCCTCAATAGGCCCGACTATGGGTGAACTGGGGTTGGGGACTGGACTTTGTGCCTTCCCC
>NW_026575451.1:55000-190000 GCF_028641065.1 Leucoraja erinaceus
TATTACTGCGATTTTTGGGCTACCAATGTTAGATTTGTTCCGCTCCGCCCATTGTTGATTGCTTTTACCACATTAATTGCCAGAAGATTTTATTTAAACGGAAAGACTCCAACCCTCTGACCACACTCCAGTGGTATTCGGAAACTATATCATGTTTAAACTTAGACAAAATCAGGAGTGACATTGTTGAACCCTTGGTTAAATTTGATAAGACGTGGGGGACATTTATTGAACACTTTCATACAACAGAAATTGCTCCCTCTATAACCATTATAAAAACTATTCTACCTCTATAGGGTGGAACGGACTTGACGATAAACAGACTTAAATTGTTGAAATACTCAGTTCAGATTCGATTTTGCTTTGCTTTGTTTTAAATTATTTTAATTTTATTCGTATTTTATTATTATTAATTTTTCTTTTTTTTTCTTTCTTTAGTTTAGGGGATTTTGTTTTTTTCCTTTTTTCTTTTTCTTTTTGTCTTTTTATCTTTGTGGTTTTTTTACATTTATAAGTTTCCTTTTAAAGATTTAATTATATTTGCATAGAGACGGGAGGTCTATATTCATTGTGTATTTTGACATTGGTCTCATATTAGGTTATATCTGTTATTAATGTCATCCTGATCCCTATGTATCAATACCATTATTTTGTTTATCATTATCCTTTTTGCTCTTTTTTAAAATGTTTTATGTTTGCTTTTTTTGGAAAAAAAACAATAAAAAGATTTTAAAAGAAAGAAAGATGTTGCTATTGTATATGCTCCACCACCTCCCTCCCCGCCATTGACATTAACATGGGTTTGACATTGAAAAGCTATGAAAAGTGACAACATTGAAACAGCCAAGCAATTGTTCTCATTGCCACAACCTTGTTAAACAATGTAACAGACATCCTTCAGTAATTCTAGCGTGCATTAACACAGATGCATTTTCAGCTGTTAAAAGGAACTTTGTACCAGGCACATGCCAAGTAAAAATACTTTAAACTTTTGCCCCCACTGGCCCTTTAACACTTGACCTATCCACTCTGGGGGAAAAGAGTCTGCGTCTCCACTCTATCAATACCTCACGTTATTTTATATATGCAGTAAACCCTCGTTATTGGGGTAAGGGAACAGTTTGTTTTTATTTTCCTTTACACCCAGCGGTTATTCTGTGAAGCAACGAGCTGATTGCAAATACAAAGTTCCTTTTAACAGCTAAAAAATATATTTTTGGTACTGCAAGCTAAAAATACTAAAGGTTGTTCATTACTTTGTTTGTCAATGTGAGCAATTGCTTGTCATTGTTATTTGTCAATGTCAATGCCTTGTCAATTTGAATGCCTTGTCAATTTCACTGCCATTTCGATTTCATTGCCTAACCTCTTTGTCAATGCCTTGTCAATATCAATGCCTTTTCAATTTCAATGCCTTCTTCATTTTATTGCCTTTTCAATTGCTTCGTCTGTTTCAATGCTTTGTCAATATCAAAGCCCTTTCAATGTCAATGCCTTGACAATTTCAATAGCTTGTCTATTTGTTTGCCTTGCTAATTTAAATGCCTCCGCAGTGTAACTAGCAGCCTGTGTTTTTAAGGTGACATTCTGCTGTAACTGAAATCCGTTCTAACGAGGTGTGGAATAATGAGGGTTAATGTACTTCGGTCAGGTCACCCCCTCGGTCTCTAAAGGGCCTGTCCCACGAGCATGCGACTCCATGCGGCAAGTGCGACCTAAAGGGCCTGTCCCATCGCATGCGGCAAGTTTGACCAAACCAGAAGCGGGGGCCACGTGGTGGTCGAGTGAGTGACATGAAGTTCGAGCGAAGTCCGCGGGAAGTTTGCGCGTGACGTACAGTATCGAGGCGGTGCATACGGCGTTGAGGCGGCTGCGGGCCGGAAGGCCATTGTCGCACGGAATTTTTGAACACGGTCAGTTTTTCGGAGCCCCGCGCGATGTCGGGAACAGCTCCGCACAACTCCATACGGCTCCGGCGATCGAAGTGGGACCGGCCCTGCGAGGCCGTACGGCTCAAGCGACCACGTTAGATCGCGCTTGCCGCATGGAGTCGCATGCTCGTGGGACAGGCTCTTAAAGGTCCAGATCAAAGCTGTGATGAACACAACTGGCCCGTCAGTGGTGGAGGCAGATACCACAGAGGTGTTCCACAGGCTATTAATGGAGACAGGAGGGAATGGAGGGACATGGTCCACATGCGGGCAGAGTAGATTGGTTTACCTTGGGATCGCGTTCACCATGGACAGCGCAGGCCGAAGGGCCTGTTCCTGTGCCGTACTGTTCCGCCTTCCAAGTCTAATGGGAATCAAGACGAGGACAAGGGGATGGTGGGGAAGCAGGCTTTAATCACACATTGTGGACAGTGACATCACAAGTTGGCGAGGAGCCCACTGCTGGAGTCCTGGAGAATCTTCCAGACATCTTGCCCCTTCTATGAGATGGGAATAACCTCACAACACTTGTGGATATCGCAGTCACCAGGTTTTTCGACCTCGTGCTCATAGCATGGCTCTTCTCTGCACGCTCCGTACACCGTCTTGCAGACTGAAACACAGATAGGGAGGGTTACAGAGATGGTGTGGAAACATAGAAACATAGAAAATAGGGCCAGGAGTAGAGGCCATTCGGCCCTTCGAGCCAGCACCGCCATTCAATATAATCATGGCTGATCATCCAACTCAGTATCCTGTACCTGCCTTCTCTCCATACCCCCTGATCCCTTGAGCCACAAGGGCTACATCTAACTCCCTCTTAAATATAGCCAATGAACTGTGGCCTCAACGACCTTCTGTGGCAGAGAATTCCACAGATTCACCACTCTCTGTGTGAAAAATGTTTTTCTCATCTTGGTCCTAAAAGATTTCCCCCTTATTCTTAAACTGTGACCCCTTATTCTGGACTTCCCCAACATCGGGAACAATCTTCCTGCATCTAGCCTGTCCAACCCCTTAAGAATTTTGTAAGTTTCTATAAGATCCCCCCTCACTCTTCTAAATCTTCTGTGAGTACAAGCCGAAAGGGCAGGGGCAGTTGTGGGGAAAGATGGTGGGTTGGGAAGGGGTTATAGAGTTACCAAAAATTTGAGAATTAAATGTTCATACCGCTGGGTTGCAAGCTGCCTAATTTGAGGTGCTGTTCTTCCAATTTGCGCTGGGCCTCACTCTGGCAATGGAGGAGGCCCAGGACAGAAAGGTCAGCGTGGGAATGGGAGGGGGAGTTGATATGGTTGGCAACCAGGAGATCCAGCATACATCTACTCTGCACTCTGTGTCTCCACATTAACCTCCGAGCCACACCTGCTTCTGAAAACAGTCGACACAGAAACCCGTGGAAGAACAGAGCAGGTATGGAACAATGGAAACTTACACATGAGTTTCACTTCACAGTCGATGGAACGAACTGCTAGCAAGGGGCAGAGCATAATCTTCATCTAATCTGCCACTCGGCTCAACAATTCTACTCCGCCATTCACTTACCCCATTCTCCTGCCTTCTCCTCAAAACCTCTGACACCCGTATCGATCAAGAATCTATCTAAGGTACACAAAAATGTACCTTCGATTTTCCAGCATCTGCAGTTCCTTCTTAAACAAGAATCTATCTATCTCTGCCTTAAAAATATCCACTGATTTGGCCTCCACAGCCTTTTGTTGCAAAGAATTCCACAGGTTTACCCCCTCTGGCTCTAGAAATTTCTCGCCAACACTCGTCCTAAAAGAATGTCCTTTAATTCTGAGGCTCTGATCTCTAGTCCTAGACTCTCCCACTAATAGAACCATCCTCTCCACGCCCACTCTATATAACCATATAACAATTACAGCACGGAAACAGGCCCTCGGCCCTTCAAGTCCGTGCCGAACACTTATTTTCCCCTAGTCCCATCTACCTGCGCTCAGACCATAACCCTCCATTCCTTTCCCGTCCATATACCTATCCAATTTATTTTTAAATGATAAAATCGAACCTGCCTCCACCACTTCCACTGGAAGCTCATTCCACACAGCCACCACTCTCTGAGTAAAGAAGTTCCCCCTTATGTTACCCCTAAACTTCTGTCCCTTAATTCTCAAGTCATGTCCTCTTGTTTGAATCTTCCCTACTCTCAATGGGAAAAGCTTATCCACGTCAACTCTGTCTATCCCGCTCATCATTTTAAATACCTCTATCAAGTCCCCCCTTAACCTTCTGCGCTCCAAAGAATAAAGACCTATCTTGTTCAACCTTTCTCTGTAACTTAGTTGCTGAAACCCAGGCAACATTCTAGTAAATCTCCTCTGTACTCTCTCTATTTTGTTGACATCTTTCCAATAATTAGGCGACCAAAATTGTACACCATACTCCAGAATTGGCCTCACCAATGCCTTGTACAATTTGAACATTACATCCCAGCTTCTGTACTCAATGCTTCTATCCAAGCCTTTCACTATTTTGTATGTTTCAATGAGTTCCTCCCCCCCATCCTTCGAAACTCCGGCGAGTACAGGCCCAGTACCGGAAAATGCTCATCATAGGTTAACCCACTCATTCCTGGGATCATCAACATGTCAATCCCTGGAACAGAGCCGGCAGAATGGAAACTTACAAGTGAGCTCCTCCTCACAGTCGATGGAATGGACCAGAAGGAGGACAGTGAGAACTGCGAACAGGAAGCAGGAGGTTGTCTTCATCATCTCTGCCGCTCCTGTGTCAATGTGAGTGAGGCTGGTGACAGGGAGAGGTCTTTATATTCCCTCACAGATCCCGCCTCGGTTAATAAGTGTGAAGGCTCCTCTGGAAAGAACAGTGCATGAGCTAAATTCAAACCACGGGTGTCTCGTCGAGAGAACGTATTGCTCGTTAGCCATTAGGACAACGACTGGACAGGTTAGACTTTAAACGGTAAAGTCTGCAGCAGGAGAGATACACATGCAGGAAAGAACTGCAGATGCTGGTCTATACTGAGACATAGAAAACATAGAAAATAGGTGCAGGAGTAGGCCATTCGGCCCTTCGAGCCTGCACCACAATTCAATATGATCATGGCTGATCATCCAACTCAGTATCCTGTACCTGCCTTCTCGCCATACCCCCTGATCCCTTTAGCCACAAGGGCCACATCACTGAAGATAGACACAAAACCCCTGACACCCGTACTAATCAAGAATCTATATTTCTATTAATCAGTCTGAAGAAGGGTTTCGGCCCGAAACGTTGCCTATTTCCTCCGTTCCATAGATGCTGCTGCACCCGCTGAGTTTCTCCAGCATTTATGTGTACCTTCGATTTTCCAGCATGTGCAGTTCCTTCTTAAACACATCTATATTTCTCTGGCTTAAATATATCCACTGATATATTCTTGGTGTGTGATATATTCTTGGTGTGGCGGATAGTGCTAGCAGCCATCTGTGGACGTTCTTTTAGAAAGGAGATGAGGAGGAATTTCTTTAGTCAGAGGGTGGTGAATCTGTGGAATTCTTTGCCACAGACGGCTGTGGAGGCCAAGTTAGTGGATATATTTAAGGCAGAGATGGATAGATTCTTGATTAGTACGGGTGTCAGGGGTTATGGGGAGAAGGCAGGAGAATGGGGTTTGGAGGGAGAGATAGATCAGCCATGATTGAATGGCAGAGTAGACTTGATGGGCCGAATGGCCTAATTCTGCTCCTATCACTTATGATCTTATGCAGTGGTGGACTGGGAATAAAAATATTGGTTGCCAGGAGACAAAGGGGGCCCACTTGATCAGGGGCCCACTTTATATAGGGGGCCCACTTCATCAGGGGCCCACTTGCCATCGGGCAAGCTGACACCCTGGCCAGTCCGCCACTGATCTTATGATCTTATGAACAGTCACTGAGCCAAAATCAAACTGCGGGTGTCTCGTCCAGAGAACGTCTTGCATGTTAGCCGAGCGGACACTCTAGACAACGACCAGATGGGCTAGACTTTAAACGGGAACGTCTACAACAGGAGAGATATTCGTGCAGAAAGGAACTGCAGGTGCTGGTCTCCTCTGGAGATAGACACAAAACGCTGCAGTAATTGAGCGGAACAGGCAGCATCTCTTGGAGGGAAGGAATGGGTGAGGTTTCGGGTCCAGATCCTTCTTCAGACTCAGTGTCAGAGAGAGGGGAGGGAGACACAGAGATACGGAAGGGGGAGGTGAGAAAAGGACAGAGCAAAGGGGATGACGTTCAAGGAAAATGGTTCATTGTTGACTGGAGGGGAAGGTGACAATGGGGCGTATAATAAGTAAAATTTAATCAGGGGGGCAGTGAAAGTAGTTGGCGAACTAGGATGGGGGAGGGATGGAGAGAGATGGAAAGCAAGGGTTACTTGATGTTAGAGAAATTAATATTCATACCGCTGGGTTGTAAGCTGCTTGGTTTAGATACCTAGTTTGGTTTAGTTTAGTGTCACGTGTACTGAGGTACAGTGAAAAGCTTTTTTTGTTGCGTGCTATCCAGTCAGCGGAAAGACTCTACATGATTACAATCGAGCCGTCCACAGTGTCCAGGTACAGGATGAAGGGAATAATGTTTTGAGCAAGATATAGACCAGTATTAAAGATAGCCCGAGGGTCTCCAATGAGTTAGATGGGAGATTTGAACTTCTCTCTAGTTGGTGGTAGGATGGTTCAGTTGCCTGATAACAGCTGGGAAGAAACTGTCTCTGAATCTGGAGGTGTGCGTTCGTTTTCACACTTCTATACCTTTCGCCCGATGGGAGAGGGGAGAAGAGGCAATGGCAATGGCCAGGGTGTGACTGGTCCTTGATTATGCTGCTGGCCTTGCCGAGGCAGAGTGGTGTGTAGATGGAGTCAATGGAAGGGGAGGTTGGTTCAAGCGATGGTCTCGGCTGAGTCCACAATTCCCTACAATTTGTTGCGGATGGATGGAGCTGTTCCTGAACCAAGGTCCGTGGAATAAGCCAATGCCAGACAAGTGGCAGCAGGGGGGTGGGAGCGTCGTGGAAGGCCGTTCAGCCCTTTAAGTGTGTGCTGGCCCCCCATAGTTGAGGCAACAGTGGGCGGCACAGTGGCGTAGCTGTAGACTAATGCCCCTGTCCCACTTAGGAAACCTGAACGGAAACCTGTGGAGACTTTGCACCCCACCCAAGGTTTCCGTGCGGTTCCCGGAGGTTGCAGGTGGTTGCCGGAGGTTGCCAGTAGTGGAAGCAGGTAGGGAGACTGACAAAAACCTCCGGGAACCGCACAGAAACCTTGGGTGGGGCGCAAAGTCTCCAGAGGTTTCCGTTCAGGTTTGCTAAGCGGGACAGGGACATTACAGCGCCAGAGTCTTGGGTTCAATCCTGACTACGGGTGCTTGTCTGTACGGAATTTGTACGTTCTCCCCACGACCTGCGTGGGTTTTCCCTGAGATCCTCGTTTTCCCCCCACACTCCAAAGACGTACAGGTTTGTATGTTAATTGACTTGGCATTAATGTAAATTGTCCTTAGTGTGTGCAGGATATTTTTAATTTGGGGGGGGGGGTTGCTGGTCATGGGGACACGGTGGGCCAAAGTGCCTGTTTCCGCGCTGTATCTCTGATCTAAACCAAGCCAAGAAGGCAGACCAACGCCTCTAATCATAAGTCACGGGAGTACAAGTAGGCCATTCGGCTGATCGAGTCTACTCCGCCATTCAATCATGGCCGATCTATCTTGTCCTCTCAAACCAATTCTCCTGCCTTCTCCACCTGCACGGATCAAGAATTTGTCAACCTTGGCCTTAAAAATACCCAAAGACTTGGCAATGAATTCCACAGATTCATAGACATAAGTTTGAAAGCGCGCACCACCAGACTCAGGAACAGCTTCTTCCCCTCTGTTATCAGGCTTCTGAACGCTCCTTCCATAATCTATGGTACTGTCCGATACACCACTACCCTATCGTGGATATTGGATTTTCTCTGGACCTGGTGCGCTACAATGCTGAGAACTATATTCTGCGCTCTGTATTTTCCCCTTTACTCTACCTGTTGTACTTGAGTTTGACTCGATTGCATTTACGTTTAGTATTATCTGATTTGATTGGATAGCATGCAGAACGATGCTTGTCACTGTAGTTCGATACTCGTGGCAATAACAAACCTAAACTAAGGTTGGAACGCGCCTCCAGGCATGGTGGTGGAGGCAGGTGCGATAGTGGCGTTTAAGAGACACTGACAATGTGGGCTGATGGGCCTGTTCCTGCGCTGGACGTTCTGGGCTCTATGTTCTAATTTAGTCATTCAGACCACAAACCTTTTCCCCCCACCATCCAGAAATGTATTCCCCCGCCCTTGAGATCCACAACACAACATAACTGTAAATCTTCTATGCTTCTATGTTTCTGTCCTTTAAATTCCAGTGTAGGTTGGGGGCTGGGGCTGGGGCTGGGGCAGTTCACTTTGATTGAAACCAGCAACTGCTGATCCTTCCTACACACTTATGACCTTATGGCCGACGTGCCTTCGTGTGTGTTCCCCGTGCTACTGTGGCCCGCGGTGACTGAGCCTCCGTCTACCAGACGGTTACTCAGTCATCGGCCCGCTGTTCATAGAAACATAGAAACATAGAAAATAGGTGCAGGAGCAGGCCATTCGGCCCTTCGAGCCTGCGCCGCCATTCAATATGATCATGGCTGATCATCCAACTCAGTATCCTGTACCTGCCTTCTCTCCATACCCCCTGATCCCTTTAGCCACAAGGGCCACATCTAACTCCCTCTTAAATATAGCCAATGAACTGTGTGGCCTCAACTACCTTCTGTGGCAGAGAATTCCACCGATTCACCACTCTCTGTGTGAAAAGAAAATGTTTTTCTCATCTTGGTCCTAAAAGATTTCCCCCTTATCCTTAAACTGTGTGTGGCCCCTTGTTCTGGACTTCCCCAACATCGGGAACAATCTTCCTGCATCTAGCCTGTCCTACCCCTTAAGAATTGTGTAAGTGTCTATAAGATCCCCCCTCAATCTTCTAAATTCTAGCGAGTACAAGCCGAGTCTATCCAGTGTTCCGCGGTAGGAAAAAAAAAAAAAATTGTTACAAATAATATTTACAGCACAATAAAATAAACAACTATACAACTATGTTACAATCCTTGTCAAGGATGCATTCCACCCCCAGCAGTCCCAGAAATCCCCCAGGATGCCCGTGGACAGTGCATAGACACTCTCGAACATCACCCGGGTGTGGACATAACTCCGCAAAAGAGGCAGGCAGCCGGCTTGGGCAGAGTCCTCTTCCGCCTGGTGCCGTGACCCGCGGATGGCCAGCTTGGCCATGCCCCGTGTAGACTGGTTGGTGCCGAAGGCTTTGTGAGGTGGCCTACCTACATCGGCCTTGGCACAGAGTACCAAGAACGGGGACATTGTGTAACAACTTCATGAAACTTTGGAAGTGACACGGTTGGAAGAGTTTGTGCACACACCGGCCAACATGTCCCATTTACACTCGTCCCACCTGCTTGCATTAGCCCATAACCCTCCAAACCTGTTCTATCCATGTACCTGTCGAAATGTTTCTTAAACGTTGGGATGGTCCCTGCCTCAGCTACCTCCTCCAGCAGCTCATTCCATACGCCCAGAACCATTTACAGTGAAAATGTTGCCCCTATTAAATCTTTCCCCCCCTCACCTTAAATAACATCCTCTGGTTCTCGATTCCACTAAAAGACCCACTTATGGGGCTGTCCCACTTAGGAGACTTGAACGGAAACCTCTGGAGACTTTGGGCCCCACCCAAGGTTTCCGTGCGGTTCCTGGAGGTTCCCGGAGGTTTTCGTCAGTCTCCCTACCTGCTTCCACTACCTGCAACCTCAGGCATCCACCCGGGATCCGCACGGAAACCTTGGGTGGGGCGCAAAGTCTCCAGAGGTTTCCGTTCAAAGGTTCAAAGGTTATTTGATTGTTCACATACACCTAGGTGTAGTGAAATGCTTCTTGCCAATGCAACACACAAAGAAAGAACACAGGCACAACAGCAATAAAGAAACTCAAACACAAAAACATCCCCCCACAATGGCTCCCACCAGAAAAGGCATAAAGGCCAGACTGTAAAGACTTGTCAAACACACGATGTCTTACCTACTAGTTTATTTAAAACATTATTATAATACACACACCGTGCCCTAGCTGTCCGTGGTCTGTCACTGGAGCTAGAGAGAGAGATAGAGGTGGGGAGACTACAGTTGTACTGTAGATAATGGGGAATGGTTAGTAGTGGTGAGGTCACTATGTTAAAATGGCATGCACTGATCTACATCCTTCCCCTTGGAAAACAAAGCATTACAACAGTGACAGCGCGACCACGACTCATACGCTAGAAACAAACCCGCGCGTACACCGGCAGGAAACAGTTAAACATTCAAGTAAACTCCGCGTAACGTACAGGCGGCTTGACCAACCGCCCGGAGCGGGAATGCAGCCCGCCCTCCCCCTCCTCCGAAGGAATGGCAGGGACGAGAGCAGGAGCGGTGACGGGGGAACGGGCAGGAGAACGCGCAGGAGAGGGAGGACAAGGAGAAACGGGCACCGCCGCGGGCACGCTGGCGGGCGAGGCAGGCGAGGGGGGACCAGGAGTAGCAGTGGTACCGTCGACCAGCAGCAAATGCTGGCGGGACCAGCAGTATATGGTACCCTTGTAGTCCGTGGTCTGTCACTGGAGCTAATGAGAGAGATAGAGGTGGGGAGGCTACAATTATACTGAAGATAATGGGGAGTGGTTAGTAGTGGTGAGGTCACTATGTTAAAGGAGCATGCACTGATCTACACAGTCCCCATCCCATGCCCACCCATAGTCGTGCCTATTGAGCCCTCCACAGTTGCCTTTACGGAGGCCCGATGTTCCAGGCCGTTCTCGCCGGATAATGGTGCTCCGGCGTTGGGAGAATCCTCTCAGCGGCTTGGGACACCTGGAACGGCCGCTTCCCTTACCGGAGGCCGCGGCTTCCGAAGCCAACAAGGCCGCGCCGGAAGTTAGCTCCACCACTGGCGATCTCAGCGAGAGATCCCAGGCTCCCGATGTTAAGTTCGGCGCCGCCGCCCGCAGCTGGCCGCTCCACGGACCCGCAGCTCCGCGATGTTTTTCTCGGTGGTCTTCAGCTCACCGGACCTCCAGCGCGGCGACCCAGGCAACGCATCGCCCGCTCCGCTCCGCGATAGCGCTCCAGCACTGTGCCGCCGCTGAAGCCGAGGTTCTAGGCGATCCCCTCAGGAAACGCCGCACCAGGCCTGCTGGTAGGCCGCGAGCATGGGTCGAAATTGCAGCCCGGAGAAAAGCTGCCTCTCCGACCAGGTAGGGACCCTGAAAAGCAGTTGCCCCCTTCCTCCCCCCACCCCCCACATAAAAAAGACTAGAACTCCAAAAACAAAACACTAAAATTCACTAAAAATAAAAAAAGAGTGATAAACTAACAGCTGCAGGCTGGGCAGCCATACCACACAGGACGGTGCCCCCTATTCAGGTTTCCTAAGTGGGACAGGGGCATTAAAGACTTTATGCATTCCCCTCGATCTTATACACCTGTACAAGATCACCCCTCATCCTCCTGTGCTTCAAGGAATAGAGTCCCAGCCTAAACCACTCCCTGTAGCTCAGGCCCTCGGGTCCCGGCAACATTCTCGTAAATCTGCGGGACAGGCAGCATCTCTGGAGAGAGGGAATGGGCGACGTTTCAGGTCGAGGCCATTCTGCAAACTCAAGAGATGCATCTCCAGATATGCTGCCTCAGCCGCTGAGTTACTCCAGCACTTTGTGTCCATGTTTGATATGCCAGCATTTGCAGTTCTTTCCTACACATCCTCGTAAATCTTTTGTGTTGAAGAAGGAACTGCAGATGCTGGAAAATCGAAGGTACACAAAATTGCTGGAGAAACTCAGCGGGTGCAGCAGCATCTATGGAGCGAAGGAGATAGGCAACGTTTCGGGCCAAAATCCTTCTTCAGACTGATAGCGGGTGGGGGAGGCGGGGAGAAGAAAGGAAAAAGGAGGAGGAGGAGGAGCCCGAGGGCTGAGGGAGAGATAGGAAGGGGAGGAGACAGCAAGAGTTAACAGAATTGTGAGAATTCAATGTTCATGCCCCCAGGATGCAGACTTCCCAAGTGGAATATGAGATGCTGTTCCTCCAATTTCCGGTGTTGCTCACTCTGGCCATGGAGGAGGCCCAGGACAGAGAGGTCGGATACAGAATGGGAGGGGGGGATGAAGTGCTGAGACACCTTTCTTCTCCCCGCCTCCACCCATCCCCTATCAGTCTGAAGAAGGGTTTCGGCCCGAAACGTTGACTATTTCCTTCGCTCCGTATCGCTCCAGCATTTTTGTGTACCTTCTTGTAAATATTCTCTGCACCCTTTCCAGTTTAACAACATGTTAAATACATGTGTGGATTTTGATGGTATTCAGGCAAGGTCATAATAATAATAATAATAAATTTTATTTATGGGCGCCTTTCAAGAGGCTCAAGGACACCTTACAACAATTTAGCAAGTAGAGGAAAACATGTAAGGGGAATGAAATAAATAGTAGAGACATGACTAGTACACAAATTAAAGACAGAATTCAATACAAAACACAATATGAGGCAATTAGTGCACAGATGAAAAGGGAGGGGGACGTGGGGCTAAGGATAGGCAGAGGTGAAGAGATGGGTCTGAGGCTGTGCTGTGGCGTGAGCGTGAGCAGGGTCACGTGCACGGGGGGGCGGTTCACACCAGGGTCACGTGTGAGGGGGGCGTGGAGATGCGTGAAGTCACGCGCTAGCGCCGCAACCACGTTCTTGAGGCGGGACTGGAAGATGGTGAGGGACACGGAATTGCGGATCAGTTGGGGGAGGGAGTTCCAGAGCCTGGGAGCTGCCCTGGAGAAGGCTCTGTCCCCAAAACTGCGGAGGTTGGACTTGTGGATGGAGAGGAGACCGGCTGATGTGGATCTGAGGGACCGTGAAGGTTGGTAGGGGGAGAGGAGGTCAGTGAGATATAGGGGGGCCAGATGGTGGCGGGCTTTGTAGGTGAGGATCAGGATTTTGTAGGTGATCCGGTGGGAGATGGGAAGCCAGTGAAGTTGTTTGAGGACTGGAGTGATGTGATGTCAGGATTTGGTGTGGGTGGTGAGTCGGGCGGCTGCGTTCTGGACCAGTTGGAGTCGGTTGATGTAGGTGGAGCTGATGCCAAGGAGAAGTGAGTTGCAGTAGTTCAGTCGGGAGGAGATGAAGGCATGGATTAGTCTTTCAGCAGCGGGAGGTGTGAGAGAGGGTCTGAGTTTGGCGATGTTGCGGAGATGAAAGAAGGAGGTTTTAATGACATTTTTAATGACAGTAGGATTTGTCCAGATAACATACAAACAAAGTCATAAGGTCACAGGTCACTAGTGATAGGAGTTGAATTAGGCCATTTGGCCCATCAAGTTCTAGTATGGCGGCACCTCGCGGCTGCGGCCCCTGCAGCCCGTCTGACCTTTTAACATTTTTTAAAATTCAATATGATCATGGCTGATCATCCAACTCAGTATCCTGTACCTGCCTTCTCTCCATACCCCCTGATCCCTTTAACCACAAGGGCAACATCTAACTCCCTCTTAAATATAGCCAATGAACTGGCCTCAACTACGTTCAGTGGCAGAGAATTCCACAGATTCACCACTCTCTGTGTAAAAAATGATTTTCTCATCTCGGTCCTAAAAGACTTCCCCCTGATCCTTAAACTGTGTGGCCCCTTGTTCTGGACTTCCCCAACATCGGGAACAATCTGCCTGCATCTAGCCTGTCCAACTCCTATGTAAGTTTCTATAAGATCCCCCCTCAATCTTCTAAATTCTAGCGACACATACCGGCCATCATGTCCCAGCTGTACTTATCTGCCGGCTATAGCCCCGCTATAGGATCTTTGGGCTCAACTACCTCCTTCGGCAGCTCGTTTCATACACCCACCGGCCTTTGTATAAAAAAGTTACCCCTCAGATTCCTGTTCAATCTTTCCCATTCCCTTACTCTGGGCAAGAGACTCTACCCGATGTATTACTCTCATGATTTTACACACCACTATAAGATCAACCCTCATCCTCCTGCGCTCCAAGGAATAGAGTCCCAGGCTGCTCAACCTCTCCCTGTAGCTCAGACCCTCGAGTCCCGGCAACTTCCTTGTGAATCTTCTCTGCACCCTTTTCAAGTGTGGTGGCGACGCCACTCAAATGATGGAAGGGACATCATGCTATGGAGCCACAGATGTGGGGTTAAATATGTGTGAACACGACAATTCGACGCAAAGGAACCTATGTAGAGCTTCTGAGAATGTCAGTTTATAATTTTGATTTTTTTTTGTTTATAATTCCATCTCTCTGGTGAGTAACTTCAGCTTTTTGTGTCTATCTTCGGTGTAAACCAGTGTTTGCAGTTCTTTCTTATAGAAACTTACCTACAAGCCTGCACGTTTTAATTAACCTACAAGCCTGCCATAGAGGGAGTACAGAGAAGGTTCACCAGACTGATTCCTGGGATGGCAGGACTTTCTTATGAAGAAAGACTGGATAGACTCGGCTTGTACTCGCTAGATTTTAGAAGATTGAGGGGGGGGGGTTTCTTATAGAAACATACAAAATTCTTAAGGGGTTGGACAGGCTAGATACAGGAAGATTGTTCCCGATGTTGGGGAAGTCCAGAACAAGGGGGTCACTGTTTAAGGATAAGGGGGAAATCTTTTAGGACCGAGATGAGAGAAACATTTTTCACACACAGAGAGTGGTGAATCTGTGGAACTCTCTGCCACAGAAGGTAGTTGAGGCCACACAGTTCATTGGCTATATTTAAGAGGGAGTTATATGTGGCTAAAGTGATCAAGGGGTATGGAGAGAAGGCAGGTACAGGATACTGAGTTGGTTGACCAGCCATGATCATATTGAATGGCGATGTAGGCTCGAAGGGCCGAATGGCCTCTACTCCTGCACCTATGTAGAGCTTCCGAGAATGTCAGTTATAATCTTGATTTTTTTGTTTATAATTCCATCTCTCTGGTGAGTAACTTCAGCTTATATTGATATATTTTACTGTATATATATATAGGAAGATAGACTGGAGTAACTTACTTTCCAATACAAGGAACTGCAGATGATGGTTTACTAATACAGACTGAAAGTGCACAGATCTACGTGCTCCAGAGATGTTGCATGTCCCACTGAGTTACTCCAGCATTGTGTGTCTGTGTCTAGTGTGGTGCAAAACAAAGACCTTTGTTAAACCAGCATCAGATGCTCCTCCCCCTCCCCCCTCCCCTCCCCCACACACACACCTGGACCATGGGGTGAGGTCACGTGGCGTGGGGGCGGGGTTACGCGGCCGCTGTGCGTCACGCGTGGCGTGAGCAGGGTCACGTGCGCGGGGGGGGGCGGTTCACACTTCATGGTCACGTGTGAGGGGGCGTGGAGATGCGTGACGTCACGCGCTAGCGCCGCAACCACGTTCTTGTTGTTGATGTAGCGCCGGCGAACGGAGAGGTGAGAGATGCCTCCCCTCACTCACTCACTCACTCACTCCCTCCCTATCTCCCTCCCTCCCTCCCCTCTTCCCCTCACTCCACCCCCCTCACTAAACCCCTCTTTCCCCTCACCACCCCCCTCCTCACTCCCACTCACTCCCTCCCTCCCCCCCCTCACTCACTCCCTCACTAAACCCTTCTTCCCCTCACTCCACTCCACTCCCCTCACGCGCACACTCACTCCCCGCGCACTCTCACTCACTCCCCTCTCACACTCACTCCACCCCCCCACTCCCCTCTCTCACTCACTCCCTCCCTCCCTCCCTCCCCTCCCCTCTTCCCCTCACCTCCCTCTCTCCCTCACTCCACCCCCCCACTCACTCACCTCCTCACTCCCCTCTTCCCCTCACTTCCTCCCCCCCCTCACTAAACCCCTCTTCCCCTCACTCCACCCCCTCCCACTCACTCACTCACTCACGTCTCACTAACCACTACACTCCACCCCCCTCACTAAACCCTATTCCCCTCACTCCACCCCCCCCCTCACTCACTCACCACTCACCCTCACTCACTCACTCACTCCCCCCTCACCAACCCCTCTTCCCCTCACTCCCCCCCCCTCCTCACGCACTCCTCACTCCCACTCTCCCTCCCCTCCTCCCAAACCACTCCACCCCCTCACTAAACCCTCTTCCCCTCACGCACTCACTCACTCACTCCCTCACCTCCCTCCCCCCCTCACCTCACTCCCCTCACTCACTCCCCCCCATCACCCACCCCCTCACCCTAAATCCTCTTCCCCCCTCACCCACCCCCTCACTTTTCCCCACTCTTCTCACTCCCTCCCTCCCCCTCTTCCCCCACTCACTCCCCCCACCACTCCCCTCCCTCATTCACCTCCCCCCTCCCCTCTGATTCAACCCTCACTCCACTCACTCACTCCCTCCCTCACTAAACCCCTCCCCCTCACCCCCCTCCCCTCACTCATCTTTCTCACTCCTCCCTCACTACCCCTCTCCCCCCCTCTCCTTTTCCCCTCCTTTTCTCTCCCTCCTTTTATCTTCTCCCCTACAGTTCTTCCCCACTCTCCCCTTCCCGCCCACTCCTCTGCTTCTCCCCCTCACATCCCCCCTCTCCCCCCCACTCCAAATCCCCATTCACCTCTCTCTTCCCCTCCCTCCCCCCCTCCCCCCCCTCCCGTCACCCCTTCCCCCCTGTCCACTCCTTTTCTCCCCTCCCACCCTCCCTCCCCTCACTTCCCCCTCGCTTTGCCCTGTCCCCCTTTCCTCCTCTTTTCTCCCTTTTTTTTTTCTTCCCTCTCTTTTCTTCTCCCTTCCTCTACCCCCTCTTCCCCCCCGCCGTCTCCCTCTCCCTCTCCCTCATTTCTTCACCTCCCCTTTCCCTCACGACCTCCCTACCCCCCCCTCCCCTATTGTTCAAATGTGTGCTCGCCCATTATGCCAGCCCCATTTCCCCTCCGGCATACCCAGCCCAGCCCCCCCACCCCTCTCACTTCCCCTCTCCCCCTTTTGTCTCTCCCCCCCTCCCTCCCCCTCCTCTTTTTCGGGCTCCCTTTCACTTGTTTCTTATTTTTTCATTCTCTCCTCTCTTTCTTCAGACAGCAAATCCTTCTCCCTCTTCCCCCTCCCCTCAACCACCCAAGTACTCCCTCCCTCTTTTCCTCACCTCTTCCTCGATTCCCCTCTCCCCCCCAGAGCAACCCCCCTCCTTTCCTCCTTCTTTGCCCTGCTCCTATAACCCCTCCCTCGACCTCCTTTTTCCTTTTGTGGCCCTCCTCTCATCCCCCCTCCACCCCTCCCTTTCCTCTCCCTGTCTCCGCCTCACTCTCCCCTCCCCTTCCTTTATGTCCTTGCCTTTGCCTTCTATCCCTTCTTCCCTCACCTTCCCCCCCCCTCTCCTCATCTCCCCCTCACCCGTCTCTCTTCGTTCTTAACCTTCTCCCCTCTCATCTCCTCCCTCACCTCTCCCCTCTCCTCCTTTCTCTCTCTCCCCTCATCTCTCCCCTCTTCTTGTTCCATCTCTTGTCCTTCCCCCCCTCCCTCTCTTTCCTCTCTCTTCCTCCCTCTCTCTCCCCCATCTCTCTCCTCCCTTTCCCCCCCTTCCTCTCCCCCTCCCTCTCTCCCTTGTTCTCTCCCCCCCTCCTTCCCCCTCTCCCCCCTTCTCTCCCCAGTCTCTCCCCTCTCCCCTCCCCCCTCTCTCTTCCCTCCCCCTCTCCCCTCTCTCCCTCCTCCCTCCTCCCTTCCTTCTTCCTCTACCCCTCCCTCTCCTCCCCCATCCTTCCTCTCCTTTCTCCCCCTCTCTCTCCCCCCTCCCTCCCTCCTCTCTTCCCTCCTCCATCCCCCTCCCCTCTCCCTCCCCCTTCAATCCTCTCCTCCCTCTCTTCCCCTTCCCCCTCTCTCTCCCCTCCTTCCCCCTCTCTCCTCTCCCCTCCCCCTTCTCTCTTTCTCTCCCCCCTCTCCTTTTTTCTCCTTCTCCTCCCCCCTCCCCTCTAACCTCCCCCTCCCCTCCCCTCCTCCTGCCCTATCTCTCTCTCCCCCTCCCTTTCCCCCGCTCCCCCCCCTCTTCTCCCATCCCCTCTCCCCTCTGTCTTTCTCCCCCCTCTGTCCCTCCCTCCCCTCTTCCTCCTTCTCTTCTCCTTCCTTGCTCTCTTCTCTCCCCCCTCTCCCTCTTCCCTCTTCCCTCCTCTCTCTCTCTCTCTCTCCTCTCCTCTCTCTCTCCCTCCTCTCCTCCCTCAGCCCCCTCCTCTCCCCTCCCCTCTCTCTCTCTCTTCTCCCTCCCCCCCTCTCTCTCCCCTCCTCTCTCCCTCCCCTCCTCTCCCTCCCCCTCCCCCCCTCCCTCCCTCTCTCTCTCTCTCTCTCCTCTCACATCACTCCTCTCCCTCCATTCATCTCATCCCCACTATTCACCTCTCTGCCCCACCTCTCGCTCTCCCTCTCTCTGCCCCTCCCCCCCCCACTCTCTCTCCCCTTCTCTCTCTCTCTTCCTCTCTCCCTCTCCCTCTCTCTCTCGCTCCCCCTCTCTCTCCCCCTCTCTCTCCCCCTTCTCCCCCTTTCCCTCCCTTCCTCTCTCCTCTTGCTCCCTTCTTTCTCCTTCCTCTCTCTTCTTACTCCTCTCCTCTCCTCCTTTCCTCTCGTCTTCCTCTCTCTCCCCCTTCTCCCTTCTCTTTCTCTCCTCTCCTCTCCTCCCTCCTCTCCTCCCCCTTCTCCTCCTCTCTCCTCTCTCTCCCTCCCTCCCCCTCTCTCCCACCTCCTTCTCCCTCTCTCCCTTCCCCCTCTCCCTCCCTCTCCCTCCCTCTCCCCTCTCTCCCTCCTCCCCCTCTCTCCCCTCCCCTCTCTCTCTTTTCTTCCCTCTCTCCTCCTCTCCCCCTCCCCTCTCTTCCCCCCTTCTCCTCTCCCTCCCGCTCCTCTCCTTCTCTCTCCCTCTCCTTCCCCTTTCCTCTCCTCCTCTTTCTTCTCCTTCCCCTCTCCCTTCTCTCTTCCTCTCCTCTTCTTGGTCTCCTCTCCCTCCCTCCTCTTCCCTCTTTCCTCTTCTCTCTCCCTTTCTCCCTAGTCCTCTCTCCGCTCCCTGGCTCCCCCCTCCTCCCCTCCTCTCCCCCCCTCTCTCCTCCTCTCTCCTCTCCCCGCCCTCTCTCTCCCTCTCCCTCTCCTCCCCTCTCTCCTTCTCCCTCCCCCTCCCTCCTCTACTTCCTTCCCCTCTCCTCTCTCCCTTTCCCCCCCCCCCCTCCTTTTCTCCCCCCTCTCCCTCCCTTTCTTCTCGGCTCCTCCTTCCTTCCTCTCTCCCCCCTCTTCCTCTCTTTTCCCCCTCTCTTCCCCCTCTCCCCCCCCCTCTCCTCTTCATCCCCTCTTCCTCCTTCCTGCTCATTTTCTCTCCCTCCCCCTCTCTTCTCTTCCCCCCTTTCCTCCTTTCCCTTCTCCTCCTCTGGGTCTCTCCCTCCCTCACTCTCTTCCTTTCCCCTCTCCTCTTCTTCCCCTCCCCCACCTCTCTTTCCCTTCTCCCTCTTTCCCCTCCCCCTTTTTCTCCTTTCTCTATCCCCTCTCTCTTGAGCGCTCTCCCTTCTTTCCCCCCTTTTCCCCTTCCTTTTTCCCTTCCCCCCTTCCTCTCCCCCTTTTTCCCTTTTCCTCTCTTTTCCCCCTTCCCCCCTCCCCCCCCCTCCTCTCCTTCTATGTCTCCCCCTTCCTTTACTTCATGTTTTCTCTCTCTCTTCTCCTTTCCCCCTTCCTCTCGTCTCCCCTCTTACTCCCTCTTCCTCCTCCCTCTCTTCTCTTCCCCTTTTTCTCCCCCTCTGCCCTATTCCCCTCTCCCTCTCAGCTGCCCACTCTCTCTTCCTCCCCCCCCTTTCCTTTCCCTCTTTCCCTTTCGCTCCCGCTCCCTCCTCCTGTCTCCCCTTCTTTCCTCTCCCCCCTCTCTCCTCTCCTCTCCTCTCCTCCACTCCCCTGTGTCCCTTCTTTTTTCCCCCCCCCTTCTCGCATTTTCTCTTTTTTCCCCTCCTTTTTCCCCCCCTCTCCCTCACCCCTCACCCCTTCTCCACCGCTCCCCCAGCCCTCATCCCTTCGCTCCCCCCTCGACAATCCCCCCCCCCCCTGCTGACCCCATGCGCTCTGCTTGCCCAGAAGGATGAAGCCGCCGTCACGGGTGCGTGCAGCCCCGCAGCGCTACAGCATGGTGCCCCAGACGGGGGGCGGTGATGGCGAGGATGGCGAGGCAGAGACGGCGGAGACGTGGAGCCGCAGCGAGAAGCAGCAGCTGCTGCGGGCACTGGGCCGGCAGAGCGCCGGGCGGCCCCTCGACCAGCTGGCACTGGAGACAGCCGTGCCCACCCGCTGCCCACAGGAGGTGAGGTCCAGTGCACGCCCACACTGCCCCCGATCCTGCCCAGCACCATCGTCCCAATCCCCTCTCGACCAGAGCACCTGGCACCCCCTCGACCAGCTGCCACTGGTGGCAGCCGTGCCCATCCGCTGCCCACAGGAGGTGAGGCACAATGCCACCCCACCTCACCCAGTGCCACCCTTCCCCAGAGTGGCGGGCACCCCCTCGACCTACTGATGCTGGTGGCAGCCGTGCCCACCGTCAGCCCGCAGAAGGTCAGTCGCAGTGTCGCCCATACACACTGCCCCAAACCGGGTGCCACCCCTCACTGAGAAGAGGCCCAGCAGCACCCTCCCGCATGCCCCTGTCCCCACTCACACTGCCCCTCACACCTGCACCTTGACCGCACCCACACAGAACGCTGGGTGGCACCCTGACTTGTTGGCAAAGGTGGCGCACCTGCACTCCCCCAGGAGGACAGTCCACACCTGACCCACCTGCCCCACCTGACTATAGAAGTTGGGAGGTCATGTTGCAGTTGTACAAGACATTGGTGGGACCGCATTTGGAATATTGTGTTCAGTTCTGGGCACCGTGTTATCAGAAAGATAATGTCAAGCTTGAAAGGGTTCAGAAAAGATTTACGAGGGTGTTGCCAGGACTGGAGGGTGTGAGCTCTAGGGAGAGGCTGAGTAGGCTGGGTCTCTATTCCATGGAGCATAGGAGGATGAGGGGCAATCCTATAGAGGTATACAAAATTATGAGAGGAATAGATCGGGTAGATGCACAGAGTCTTTTGCCCAGAGCAGGGGAATCGAGGACCAGAGGACATAGGTTCAAGTTGAAGGGGAAAAGATTTAATAGGAATCCGAGGGGTAACTTTTTCACACAGTGGGTGGTGGGTGTATGGAACAAGCTGCCAGAGGAGGTAGTTGAGGCTGGGACTATCCCATTGGTTAAGAAACAGTTGGACAGGTACATGGATGGGACAGGTTTGGAGGGATATGGACCAAACAGGCAGATGGGACTAGTATAGCCGGGACTTTGTTGGCCGGTGTAGGCGAGTTGGGCCGAAGGGCCTGTTTTCGCACTATTACTCCATGACCTCCCCAACCCAGCTGTTGCCAAACCAGATTGAGATGCTTCTGGTCAGGATACTTTCTACAGCACCAGAGTAGAAGGATTGAAGGATCCTCAGAGAGACTCTGAATTTCCTCAGCTGCCTTGCCTTTCTCAGCAGTGCGGCAGTGTGTGTTGTCCATGTCAGATCCTCTGTGATGTGGACTACCAGGTATTTAAAGCTGCTCACCCTATCCACAGTGGTCCTATTTATCCCCAGTGGCGTGTTTGTCCTCGGATGTTGTGCCCTTCTAAAATCCACAATCAGCTCCTTAGTTTTAGTAACATTCAAGAGGAGGCTGTTGTCCTGACACTGAAGTGCCAGGTCAGCCACCTCCTCCCGGAAGGCCTTCTCATCGTTATCGGAGATCAGGCCCACCACCACAGTATCATCAGCAAACTTGATGATGGAGTTGGAGCTGAACCTGGCCACACAGTCATGTGTGTACAGGGAGTACAGTAGGGGGCTGAGGACACAACCCTGGGGGGGGGATCTTGTGTTCAGGGTGAGGGGGTTGGAGGTATGTCTCCCCATCTTGACCACCTGGGCCCTGCCGGTGAGAAAGTCCAGGCCCCAGGCACACAGGGGAGTGTTCAGTCCCAGTTCCGGCAGCTTCCCAGCAAGTCTGGTGGGGATTATGGTGCCGAAAGCTGAACTGAAGTCATTGAACAGCATCCTTACGATGCCAGTGCCACCCACACTGCCCCCTGACCCCACCCATTGCCACCCACCCACCCAATGTGGCTGGCAGCCCCTCCCCAGTTTCTTCAGTGCTCCCCAGCATTAACCCCCCCCCCCCCCCCCCCCCCCCCCAATTTAGTGTAGTTCATTGTCACGTGTACCGAGATACAGTGAAAAACTTTTGTTGCGGGAGAGCCAGCTACTTAATTATAGGCTTAATAACGGCAAACAAACTTATACTTAAACTCTGGAAAAATGCAACCACAACGACGCTCAAAATGTGGATTTCAAACATGTCGGAAATGTTACATAGAAACATAGAAATTAGGTGCAGGAGTAGAGGCCATTCGGCCCTTCGAGCCTGCACCGCCATTCAATATGATCATGGCTGATCATCCAACAGTATCCTGTACCTGCCTTCTCTCCCTTTAGCCACAAGGGCCACATCTAACTCCCTCTTAAATATAGCCAATGAACTGTGGCTTCAACTACCTTCTGCGGCAGAGAATTCCACAGATTCACCACTCTCTGTGTGAAGGAAAATGTTTTTCTCATCTCGGTCCTAAAAGATTTCCCCCTTATCCTTAAACTGTGTGTGTGGCCCCTTGTTCTGGACTTCCCCAACATCGGGAACAATCTTCCTGCATCTAGCCTGTCCAACCCCTTAAGAATTTTGTACGTTTCTATAAGATCCCCCCTCAATCTTCTAAATTTACACCTTAGAAGAGATTCGTCCTATCAGGCAAATCAGACCAATTCTTAAAGATTTGGTCTCCATTTATCGATTTATCACAAGCATATAGTGCAACGCAACCTTAGAAATTAAGTGTTTCAGAACCGGGTGGGTAAAGATACGAAGGAGGAATATCCCTTTCAATTTCTTTCTTTGTTTTCCTTCTCTCTCTTTTCTCTCTCCTATTCTTTTTCTTTTTGCTTAGTTCAAACCACCTTCTTCTTTTCTTTTTCGAGCTATATAATATTCTCTCTCTCTCTCTATTTCTTGCTTTTCTTACTTTTTTTTCTCTACTATTAAATTAAAAATAAGAAGTTGTACATGGAATGCAATATGTTATTTATGCCTTATTATTGTGCCTCACTTCTAATAAAATTATTTAAAAAACCCCCGAAAAGAGCCAGTCAGCGGAAAGACAACACGTGATTACAATTGAGCCGTCCACAGTGGACTATTTCTCTTTGTCTCGCTGCCCCCGTAGGTGCTGGGCTACGTACAGAGCCTGTGTCAGCGTTCTGAACGCAGCGCCCTGCAGAAGGTCTACAACCAACGGCGGCGGGAACACCACCGCAGGCTGCGGCAGCCACACGTACCACTGCAGGTGAGGGGAGACAGGCGTAGGGATTGGGGGAGGGGGTGTAGGTATGGGTTCTATGTTTCTATGTAGGGAAGGAGGGAGAGGGGAATGAGGGAGGGGGAAACGAGAGGGTCCATGTGTAGGGAGAGTGGAATGGGGGGTCCAGGGGCTGTGATGGTGGGGAGTGGGTGCGGGGACCTGGGAGGTAGGAGGGGGGAATGAGGGAGTGAGTTCAAGGGGAGGGGGGGACAAGGGAGAGGGTAAAGGGAAGGGGAGGCGGGCAGGGTCAAATAGCCCTGTCCCACTGTACAAGTTCCTTCAAGAGTTCTCCCGAGTTTGCCCTGATTCGAACTGGGAGATTTACGGTGATGGCCGCTCGTAAGTAGTCGGGGCTCTCGTGGACATTTTTCAACATGTTGAAAAATCTTCACGAGTCTTCCCGAGCTTACCGCGTTATCCGAGTACCTGCCGTTAGCGTTACGAGCCGCTAAGAGACGTCCCCGAGCTCCGACGTACCCGCTACGTACATTCTACGCGCTTACCACGAGTTTGATTTTTTTTTTTAAAACTCGGGAGAGCTCTTTGTATGAACTCGTACAGTGGGACAGGGCTTTAAGGGAAGGGGCGGGGGAAGACGGTGGAAGTCAGGGGTGCTTGGACGGGAGAGGGTGGTTGTAGGGGCTGAGGGGGGTGTAGGGAATGAGGGAGGGGGTGCAGGAACAAGAGAGGGAGGGAAGGGGTGCTGGGACAGGAGGGGGAGTGATGGAGGAAATGTAAGGGGGGAAGGGTGGATGTGGAGTGCGGGCTTGGGGAGGTTTCTGTAGGGTGGGGATTGTGACTGTGAAGAGGGTCGCTAGTCAGCGTGGGTCAACGCCACCCGATGCCTCACAGAGCTAGAGATTTCTCCGGGTGCTCCGGTTTCCCCCCACACTCCAAAGGAGGCGCGGGTTTGTAGGTTATTTGGCTTCGGTAAAAATTCTAAATTGTCTCTTGTGTGTAGGATCATGCTAGTATACGGGGATCGCTGGTCGTCGCGGGCTCGACGGGCTGAAGGGCCTCTTTCTGTGCTGTATCTCTCTAGTCCTCGTTTGTTGGTTCAATCTGTACACCGCTCTTTCCGTGACTGGACCTGTAAACTACCCCAAACGCCGAGATGCTGGAGTAACTCAGCGAGTCAGGCAGCATCTCTGGAGAGAAGGAATGGGTGACGTTTCGGCACGAAATGTCACCCATTCCTTCTCTCCAGAGATGCTGCCTGGCCGGCTGAGTTACTCCTGCATTTTGTGTCGATTTTCGGTTATAAACCAGCAAATTTGCAGTTCTTTTCAACACATCCAAACTCAGAGGGGCCTGGTTGTACGAGTTCAAGCCCTCCTGAAGGTGACAGCACTGGTCACTCAAGCGGTAAAGAAAGCAAGCAGGCTGCTTATTTGCATGGAATATGAGTTCTCTCCCACATTTGCCAGGTGGGTGGGTGTATGGAATGAGCTGCCGGATGAGGGAGTTGAGGCTGGGACTATCCCAACGTTTAGGAAACAGACAGGTACATGGATAGGACAGGTTTGGAGGGATATGGGCCAAACGCAGGCAGGTGGGACTAGTGTAGCTGGGACATGTTGGCCGTTGTGGGCAAGTTGGGCCGAAGGGCCTGTTTCCACGCTGTATCACTCTGTGACTCTTAAAAAAGGAATGGAGTTCACAGCCTGTTCAACCTCTCCCTCTATCTCAGGCCCTCCAGTCCTGGCAACATCCTTGTGCATATTCCTCACCGAACGCAATAAGACAGTGAACGTTGGGATCATCCCTCAACTACCTCCTTTGAGCTGAACTTGCAGTTGTATAAGACGTTGTTCTGGGCACCGTGTTATAGGAAAGATGTTGTCAAGCTGGAAAGAGTGCAGAGAAAATGTACGAGGATGTTGCCAGGACTAGAGGGTGTGGGCCACAGTGAGAGGTTGAGCAGGCTGGGACTATTCCTTGGGGCGCAAGAGGATGAGGGGTGATTTTATAGAGGCGTGCAAAATCATGAGAAGAATAGATCGGCCCAGAGTAGGTGGTTACTAAAAAAATTAAAATATCCATTTTCAGTTTAAAATCTCCAAGTTACGCTATGTCACCCTTTACAGCCACTGGATGTTTTAATTAAGTTCAAGGCTATGGGGCAGTACATTGGCCATAAAGTTGCTGCCTAAAAGTGCCAGAGACCCGGAATTGATCCTGAATATGGGTGCTGTCTGTATGGAGTTTGCTCCGTTTTCCCTTTGATCGCATGGGTTTTCTCCGGGTGCTCTTGTTTACGTCCACATTCCAAAGGTGTGCAGGAACCTATTTCAGTCCCAACTCAAAACATAATATTTTCCTTTGGTCCAGAGATTCTGTCTGACCTGTTGAGTTACTCCAGCTATTTGTCTATCTTCAGTTTAAACCAGCATCTGTAGTTCCTTCCTACACACACGATACTTTACGATAGAACTTTATTAATCCTAAGAGGGAAATTGTGTGTGTGTGTGTGGGTATATATATTATATACACACACACACATAGTTATACTAGACCAAGTGCAGACCCGTTGGGTCTGGTCCCCGAACGTGCTTCAGACCCCGAGTGTGGTGAGGGGATGGGGGTGCACACTGGCTGTACCCCCGGTGGTTGAACATCCGATGTTTGGCTTGAGGTAGCGTGACAGAGCCGGGCTGGGCACCAGCGGTAGGGAAAAATGTCGGCGTTTTTCGAGCAGAGACGGGCGTCAGCGGCCGTTATGGTCGTTGGCCAGCAGGAGGCGACACAATGAGTGAGTGGGGGGGTGGAGGATTTTATTTAAGAATGTATACATAAAAATGCCCAAATGTTTTGAGGAGTGCATGAGCGGAATGTAAAAGTGAATTAGCTAGCGAAATGGAAACATGACAGAGATTCAGTGTGTGGTGCTGGACCTCACTGTGAAGCTTCATCGGAGTCTCCAGTAGAACAGGCATCAGTCATGTTGTGTGCTCCCTGCCTAGCCAGCCTGAAACAAAGCGCGTGATTGGCCAATTGGCGTCCCACTCAATGTTAAACGTGCTTTGATTGGACTAAAGCTACCCGAAAATGTTCAGGTTTTGTTCTTGACGAGTTTCAGGGATGATTTATATAATATTTTTACTATTATTGGTTGTTCTCATTTCATGTAGGTCCGTGAGTTGGGTCATGAACTTGCACAACAAAGCTCCTCGGTCCAAAGCCTAACAGGTCGTGACTGGTTGCCGAACCAGCAGGTATGCAGGTCGAGGAACAGTTCTTTCGGCCGGTGGGGGGGGGGGGGGGGGGGGGTGGTCACTGGGTACTGGGGAGGGGGGTGTACAGCCCCCCCGGTACACACTGACCGTTCTGCCATGTCTTCAAAGATCGTTTGCGGATTGCAGAGGCGGTGACAGGACGATAGCGAGGTGATTCGTTGTCTCCGTCTACAGGTACACTGACAATGACAATTCACTGCTGCGTGAATCACTGAATTTCTGTGTATCGGAGTGTTGTCATGTAGTGTGTGAGTTGCGTATGGGAACTGTGCACACGGAAAAGTGTCCTCGGAGTGTGTAAATGAGAGTGTGTGTTTGCGTATGGGAGTGTGTATCGGAGTGTGTGTATCGGTGTGTGTAAATGAGAGTGTGTGTTTGCGTATGGGAGTGTGTATATGGGTGTGTGTATCGGAGTGTGTGTGTATATGAGAGTGTTTGTGTATGGCATTGTTTGCGTGTGTATGAGAGTGCGTATATGGGAGTGTGTGTATATGAGTGTGCGTGGTTTGTGCCATGGCCGTGTCACATGGTACCCTCACCCCCCTCGGAGTGCTGTGTGTGGGTGTGTGTGTCTGTGTATGGGAGTGTGTGTATGTGTATGGGAGTGTGTATATGAGTGTGTGTGTTTGTGTATGGGAGTGTGTATATATGGGTGTGTGTGTGTGAGTGTGTGTATCGGAGTGTGTGTATATGAGTGTGTGTGTTTGTGTATGGGAGTGTGTGTATATGGGTGTGTGTGTGTGTATGGGAGTGTGTGTATGAGTGTGTGTGTGTGTGTGTGTATCGGAGTGTGTGTATCGTAGTGTGTGTATATGAGAGTGTGTTTGTGTATGGGAGTGTGTATATGGGTGTGTGTGTGTGTATCGGAGTGTGTGTATATGAGTGTGTGTGTTTGTGTATGGGAGTGTGTGTAGATGGGTGAGTGTGTATCGTAGTGTGTGTATATATGAGAGTGTTTGTGTATGGCAGTGTTTGCGTGCGTATGGGAGTGTGTATGGGAGTGTGTGTATGTGTGTATATATGGGAGTGTGTATATGGTAGTGTGTATATGGGAGTGTGTGTGTATATATGGAATTGTGTATGTGTACGGGAGTGTATCTGGGAGTTTGTATGTACGAGAGTTTGTGTATATGGGAGTGTGTGTGTACATGGGAGTGTGTGTATATGGTGCTGTGTGTATATGGGAGTATGTGTGTGGCGCAGATGGACTGCTAGTGTATGTGGTGCTGTTGGAGGGTGTGTGTGTGTGTCTGCCTGTACGTGCGTGTGTGTGTGTATGTGTGTACAGTTTGTCAGTGACTGTGCTCAGACCACCATCCATCCTCTGTCACCTCATTCCAACCACTCCGCCGCTCTCTGTCTCTCACCTGTCTACCCCCCTTCCCTTATAACCCCCAATCCTTTCCAATCCACCTCCCTCCCCCTGACGTCTGCCCTCCCTTCCGCAGACCCTCCTGATCGCAGCCACGGAGCCCGTGCGCGGGGACGGGGGTCACGGTGAGGGGGAGGGGAGGGGTCCCGGTGAGGATGCGGCGCCCTCTGGGAGCGGTTCCGGTCCCGCCGCTGAGGGGGAGCCCCCGGGCAGCCAGCGCCAGCGCCAGGCACGGGACACGGACACGGACACGGAGTGCGCTGCTGTCTACAGCTTCCTGTCAGCCGCCGTGAGGGGAACACCTCTGCCTCCCCTCCCACCCCAGGGTGAGTATATACACCCCAGTACAGTACCGACCCTCCCACCACCGCCCCTCCTCGCCTCTCAACCCAGGGTGAGTACATACCCTCACACCACATCCCCTCCCGCCCTCGCCCTCCAATCTCTCCCCAGGGTTGCACACCCCCTCGTGTCAGCACCGCCCCTCTCATCCCTCCCCTCCCCTCACCACCGCCAATCCTCCCTCCCTCTCCTCTCCTCACGACCCCTGCCCACCCTCCACTCTCTCCCCAGGGTAAGTACGCACACCATATCCCCTCCACTGCCTCTGCCGTCTCTCTCTCTCTCTCTCTCCCCCCTGCCCCCCATCCCCCCCCCCCCCCCCCAGCCTGATGCCTGTCACTCGCCCCTTTCTCTCTATCCGTCTCTCATGCTCCCCTCGCCCCCGTCTCCCCTCGTTCCGTCTCACCACCCTCTCTACCTTTGTCTAACTGCCACCTCTCTCTCTCCCCCTCCACCCCCCCTCTCTCCCCCCCCCCCCTTCCCTCCCTCTCTCCCTCCATCCTCCCCTCTTTCTCTCTTTCTCTCTCTCTCTCCCCCTCCCTCTCCCCCCCTCTCCCCCCCCCTCTCTCTCTCTCCCCCCTCTCTCCCCCCTCTCTCCCCCCCTCTCTCCCCCCCCCCCCCGCCTCATCGCTGCTGCTGGAACTGCTCCACTCTCTCCCCCCCCCTCTCTCAGGTTCTCTCCCTGAGGGGCCGCCCTCTCTCCTCCGCCCTCCTCTCGGTCCCAGGGCCGGCTCCAGGGTCTCCACCGCTTTCCCCCCCCAGGGGCCCTCCCACCAGCCCCCCCGAACCCCCCTCCCCCGGCCCCTCAACCCCTTCACCCTCCTCCCCCTGGGACTGCTGGTGGGTGGGGAAGGGACTCCCCCCGCTCCCTCCCCCCACCCCCCCCCTCCCAGCGCTGATCCTATGACCAGCCTCTGATCCTATGACCACCTCTGACCTCTGACCCCCCTCAGAGGTCAAAAGGTTTAAATAGCCCCCCCCCTCTGCCCTGATCCCACTCCCCCCCCCCTCTCTCTCCCCCCCCTCCCCCCCCCCTTTCCCCCCCCCCCCCTCCCTCTCTCCTTCCCGCTCCTCACTTCTTCTCCCCCCTACCCTCTATCCCCCCTCTCTCATCCTCTCTCACCTCCCCTCCCCCCTCATCTCCCCCCCACCTCTTTCCCACCTCTCCTCCGCCCTCCAAGGGTCCCCCCCACCCTCCCCCCTCTCTTCGCCCCCTCTCTCCCCCCTCTCCCCCCCCCCACTCCCTCCCCCTCTATCCCCCTCCATCCCCCTCCCCTCCCCCCCCCCCTCTCTCCCCTCTCCCCCCCCACCCCCCTATCCCCTCCCCCCCCCTGGGACTGCCCCTCCCCTCTCTCCCCTCTCCCCCCCTCCCTCCCCTCCCCCCCCCCCCCTCTGATCCTCTGCCAGCGCTGACCCCCTCCCTTCCCTCTGTTTATATCTGTCCCCCACCTCAGAGTTTAAATACTCCCCCCCTCCCCCCCCCCCCCCCCTCTCGTGAGAGTGACCCTGGCCTCCTCCCCACCTCACTCCTCTCCCCGGCTAATGATAGGGAAGGGGTTTATATCCCCTGAAATGTATCAGGGGTGGAGCTGAGATCCCAGAAAATGCCCTCGGGAGGCTGTGGGTGGGACCACCCCATTGTCGGGACCCATGTCTTCACATAGACCACCTCACCTACACCGCATGAGAGAGAGACAAAGTGCTGGAGCAACTCAGCGGGACAGGCAGCATCCCTGGAGAACATGGATGGGTGACGTTTCGGGTCGAGACCCCTCTTCAGACTGGAGTAACTCAGCAGGACAGGCAGCATCTGTGGAGAACATGAATCGATGACGTTCTGCGTCGAGACCCTTCTTCAGACCCTGTTCAACCCAGTCTCCGAGGAACAGCCTCTCCTGTGAGCATTTTTGTTCAATAAACCTCTCTAATTATTTGTAGATTATTTGATTCTTTTGAATGGGGATAAAAGTCGGGAACTCAATGGCTGGAACTAAATTAATCATGGGGTCATACACCATGGAAACAGACATAGAAACTTAGAAAATAGGTGCAGGAGTAGAGGCCATTCAGCCCTTCGAGCCTGCACCGCCATTCAATATGATCATGGCTGATCATCCAACTCAGTATCCTGTCCCTGCCTTCTCTCCATACCCCCTGATCCCTTTAGCCACAAGGGCCACATCTAACTCCCTCTTAAATCCAGCCAATGAACTGGGCTCCACTACCTTCTGTGGCAGAGAATTCCACAGATTCACCACTCTCTGTGTGTGAAAAAAAATGTTTTTCTCATCTCGGTCCTAAAAGATTTCCCCCTTATCCTTAAACTGTGTGACCCCTCGTTCTGGACTTCCCCAACACCGGGAACAATCTTCCTGCATCTAGCCTGTCCAACCCCTTAAGAATGTTGTAAGTTTCTATAAGATCCCCCCTCAATCTTCTAAATTCTAGCGAGTACAAGCCGAGTCTATCTAGTCTTTCTTCATATGAAAGTCCTGACATCCCAGGAATCAGTCTGGTGAACCGCCTCTGTACTCCCTCTATGGCAGGCTTGCAGGTTAATTAAAACGTGCAGGCTTGTGGGTTAATGGGCTTAGATTAAAATGTAAATTGTCCCAAATGTGTGCAGCATTTAATACCCTCCCAGTCACATTTAATACCCTCTCTGCCCACATGTAATACCCACCTTGTCGCATTTAATACCTTCCAGCTTTTTGTATCTATCTTCGGTGTAAACCAGCATCAGCAGTTCCTTCCTACACACCAATGTGGTGGCTGTGGGGAGGGGGGGGGGGGTATCAGATTGCCCGTGGTGGATTGTATCAGATTGCCCGATGGCAAGTGGGCCCCTATATCAAGTGGGCCCCTATATCAAGTGGGCCCCTATCAAGTGGGCCCCTATATCAAGTGGCCCCTATATCAAGTGGGCCCCTGATGAAGTGAGCCCCCTTTGTCTCCTGGCAACCAATACTTTTAGACCCAGTCCGCCACTGTCTCCTCCTCCTCCCTCCCCCCCCTCCCCTGCTGAGTTACTCTAGCCTGCAGGTTAATTGGCTTGTTAAAAATGCACGTACCCACCACACACGCATGTAATACTCTCCCTGTGGCAATAAACACCCTTCCCTGGGGTAATTAATACCCTCCTTTATAGCCCACATTTAATAACCTCCCAGCATTTTGTGTTGTATCTTCAGTGTAAACCAGCATCAGCTGCTCCTTCCGACACATCACTGTGGTCTGATGGGAGGGGTGCGGGATTCGGGCTAAAGGAATCAAGGGATACGGGGTAAAAGCAGGAACGGGGTACTGATTTTAGATGATCAGCCATGATCATATGGAATGGTGGTGCTGGCTCGAAGGGCCGAATGGCCTTCTCCTGCAACTACTTTCCATGTTTCTATGTCCTCTTTCTCTCACCCCCCCCCCTCTCTCTCCTTCCCTGTTTGCTGAGTTTCTCCAGAGCTGCTTGTGTTTGTGCCCTTTTTATCCATTAAGCTACAATTTATTTTGTATTAAAATTTACCACATTAACTTTTGTAAAAAGTTTCAGCATAATCAAGGACACAAGGTTGTCCATCTCACAAACTCAGCGGCAGTTCTTTGGCCAGGACATAAAAACCGCGTGTGTGTGTGTGTGTGTATAGTGTGTGTGTGTGTTCTTGTGGTTGATAACAGTGGCCTTCTCTCCACATCTCCTCTCTTCTCCCTCTCCCTCCCTCCCTCCCTCTCTCCCCTCTCCCTCCCTCACTCCCTCTCACCCCCCCTCTCCCTCTCCTCTCACCCCCCCCTCCCTCTCACCACCCCTCCCTCTCACCCCCTCCCTCTCACCACCACCCCTCCCTCTCTCCCCCCCCCCTCTCCCCCTCCCTCTCTCACCCCCTCCCTCTTTCCCTCTCTCTCTCCCTCCTTACTCCTTCCCTCCTTTTCTCCCTTCTTCCCTCTCTCCTCTCTCTGTCTCACCTTCTCTCCCACTCTCTCTCCCTCCTTACTACTCCCCTCCTTCTCTCCCCTCCTTCCCCTCCTCCCCCCTCTCTCCCTCCCTCTCCCCCCCTCCCTCTCTCTCCCTCTCCCTCTCTCTCATCCCTCCCTCTCCCCTCCCCTCCCCTCTCCCTCTCCCTCTCTCATCCCCTCCCTCTCTCACCCCCCCCCTCTCTCCCCCCTCCCTCTCACCACTCAGCTCCCTCTCTCCCCCCCCTCTCTCTCCCCCCTGCCTCTCTCACCCCCTCCCTCTCTCACCCCCTCACTCCCTCACCCCCCGTCCCTCTCTTCCCCTCCCATTCATCCCCTCCCCTCTCTTCCCCTCTCTTTCTCTCTCTCCCCTCCCTCCCTCTCCCTCCCCGCTGAGTTACTCCAGCGTTGTGTGTGTTCTCTTTATTTCCTCCAGTAAGCGACGATTTATTTTGTATTGTAAAGCCCGATTTGCACCATTAACTTTTGTAAAAAAGCTTTGGCATAATTAAGAAAAAGCGTTGCATTCTGTGTGGCAGGATGGCCTCTGCCACACGACACACGAGCATGTCTGTCTCACCAACGGCCAGATCAGAAAAACCTGGTGTGTGTGTGTGTGTGTGTTTGTGTGCTCTTGTGGTTGCTAACAGCAGCCTGCTCTTGCAGCAAGCGAGAAAGCCAGGGGGGTGCAGCGAGGCAGAGAGTACATGCTTGCTTTCGCTGGGCTTGGCTTTGCTTTTGCACCGCGTCCCACGCCCACACACCCAGCTCCAACTCTCCGCTTAACCCACGGTGATGCAGGCATATATCCTCGCTCGGAAAATCACCTCTCCGCAGATGCTGCCTAACCCGCCACAGGCTCCTCCAGCGAGCGATTTTTTCACTTCACGCCTTTGTAGCTTGCACAGCGACGACAATATCTGCAGTATCTCCTTTAGTGCAAGCTACTAAAAACGCCCGCTTCTCAGCGGTCACGAGTGCGTAGGAATGTATTGAAGGTGCTGGTTTGCACCGAAGATAGACACAATATTGTCAATTAGGTCATAAGTGATAAGAGCTCTTATCTCTAAACTAAACTAAACTCAAATAAGTTCACAGCTGATAAGATCAGAATTAGGCCACTCGGCCCATCAAGTCTACTCTGCCGTTCAATCATGGCTGATCTATCTCTCCCTCCTAACCCCATTGCCTCTGCCTCCTCCCCATAACCCGTACTAATCAATAATCTATCCGCCCTAAAACTAGCTTTCATAGCAAAAGGATTTGAGTATAGGAGCAGGGAGGTTCTACTGCAGTTGTACAGGCTCTTTGGTGAGACCACACCTGGAGTATTGCGTACAGTTTTGGTCTCCAAATCTGAGGAAGGACATTATTGCCATAGAGGGAGTGCAGAGAAGGTTACCAGACTGATTCCTGGGATGTCAGGACTGTCTTATGAAGAAAGACTGGATAGCCTTGGTTTTATACTCTCTAGAATTTAGGAGATTGAGAGGGGATCTTTGTAGAAACTTACAAAATTCTTATGGGGTTGGACAGGCTAGATGCAGGAAGATTGCTCCCGATGTTGGGAAAGTCCAGGACAAGGGGTCCCAGCTTAAGGATAAGGGGGAAATCCTTTAAAACCGAGATGAGAAGAACTTTTTTCACACAGAGAGTGGTGAATCTCTGGAACTCTCTGCCGCAGAGGGTAGTCGAGGCCAGTTCATTGGCTATATTTATGAGGGAGTTAGATGTGGCCCTTGTGGCTGGGGATTAGAGGGTATGGAGAGAAGGCAGGTACGGGATACTGAGTTGGATGATCAGTCATGATCATATTGAATGGCGGTGCAGGCTCGAAGGGCCGAATGGCCTACTCCTGCACCTAATTTCTATGTTTCTATGTTTCTAAAACTACCTACTGAGTTTGTGGCAAAGAATTCCACAGATTCTCCACCCTCTGACTAAAGAAATTCCTCCTCATCTCCTTCCCGAAGGAATGTCCTTTAATTCTGAGGCACTAGATCAAGAATCTATCAATCTCTGCCGTAAAACGATCTCATTTCGCTGTGCAATCTACTCGGAGAACACCCACTTTGCAAAGAGGTTTTGTTTCGTTTTGAGATATACGGCACGGAAACAGGCCATTCGGCCCACCGAGTCTGCGCTGGCCAGCGATCCCCGCACATTGGCGCTATCCTACACACACACACACACGTGGACAATTTACAAACTCCCTGGCGCTGTGCGGCAGCAATCCTACATAAATAAAAATAAATAAAGTTCTATTGTATCGTATCCATCTATCACTCACTACGATTTGTCTTGCCCCTCTTTCCTTCTAGCTCATCCCCTCCCCGCCCATCGCAAATCAGGGTCCCGACCGCAAACGCCACCCATCCATGTTCTCCAGAGATGCTGCCAGACCCGCTGAGTTACTCCAGCGCTTTGTCTGTTTTCTTTTGTAAGCCGGCACCTGCAGTTCCTTCTGCCCCCACCCACGAGGTCAGTATCGCACTCGAGTTCGACCAGTTGCCCTGACCGCCAAGTCCAACGAGCCTCACACCGACGGAGTCAGAGGTATTCACGGCGCGGAGACAAGCCCTTCGGCCCACCCCCTCCATGCAAGCCCACCTACACTAACCCAGACGACCACACTTGGTCCATAATCACGTCCACCTCAAGTGCTAACCCAGTACCCTGTGCGTAGGGGAGAGGGGAGAGCTGAAAGGGCCTGTCCCACGAGCATGCGACCTGCATGCGGCGAGCTCGACCAAACCGGAAGATGTCCTGGTTGGGTTGCTCCTGGGCCTGGCCATGCTGGCCATCCTCGAGTCAGGTGGAAGAGGCCTCTATCCGAGCCGGCTGCCTGCCCCTTTTCTGGGGTTATGTCTGCGCCAGGGTGGCACTAGAGAGGGACTACACACTGTCCATATAACCATATAACAATTACAGCACGGAAACAGGCCATCGCGACCCTTCTAGTCCGTGCCGAACACATAATCTCCCCTAGTCCCATATACCTGCGCTCAGACCATAACCCTCCATTCCCTTCCCATCCATATAACTATCCAATTTATTTTTAAATGATAAAAACGAACCTGCCTCCACCACCTTCACTGGAAGCTCATTCCACACAGCTACCATTCTCTGAGTAAAGAAGTTCCCCCTCATGTTACCCCTAAACTTCAGTCCCTTAATTCTCATGTCATGTCCCCTTGTTTGAATCTTCCCCACTCTCAGTGGGAAAAGCTTTCCCACGTCAACTCTGTCTATCCCTCTCATCATTTTAAAAACCTCTAGCAAGTCCCCCCTTAACCTTCTGCGCTCCAAAGAATAAAGCCCTAACACCTGGGGTGGAATACATCCTTAATAAGGATGGGGAGATAGTTGTTAATGGTATATTTGATATTGAAGAGTTTGACGTATTATGATGGCTGGGTTTGTTTTCCATTATTTAATATTGTAAACGGTATTGTAAATAATTGAATATATCTAATTTTGAGAGAAAAAAAGTGGTTACGCAGTCACTCATAGTACAGTACAGGAAGAGGCCCTTCGGCCCACAATGTCTGTGCCGAACATGATGCCAAGTTAAACCAATCTCCTCAGCCTGCATGTGATCCATATCCCTCCATTCCCTGCATATCCATGTGCCTGTGTAAAAGCCTCTTAAACGCCACTATCGTATCTGCCTCCTCCCCCCACCCCTGCCTGCCCGTTCCAGGCACCCACCAACCTGTGTTGCCCCGCACCCCTCCTTTAAACTTTGCCCCTCTCACCTTAAAGCTGTGCCTTCTAGTCTTTGACATTCCCACCCTGGGGAAGAAAGGTTCTGACTGTCGACCACAGGGCAGGGGAACCTTTTTATGCTGGAATGCTGCATTAAATTAGCTGTAATCTAATAAGGCCACATCCAAGAAACTTCAATGAGATATACTCCAAAATGTACTTTCTTTTTTATAAATCTAACTAACTTCAAGAAAATGAAAAAAGTTTGTTTATTCTAACGTTAACTAACATTTTAATGACTAAAGGGCCTGTCCCACCAGCATGCGACTGCATGCGTCTAGCGCGACCAAACGTGGTCGGTTGAGGCGGGGCTCGTCCCACTTTGGTCCGCGGAGGCGTATGGAGTTGTGGCGGGGCTGGTCCCGACATCGCGCGGGGCTCCGAAAATCTTGCACTGTCCGAAACTCCCGCGCGACAACGGCCTGTCGGCCCGCAGCCGCATTGAGGCCGTACGCAGCGCCTCGACGGGCGTACGCAGCGTCTTGACGGCGTACGCCTAGCGCGTGGCATTGCGCGATGACGTCACCGCCCGGCGTGCCGTTGCGCGATGACGTCACCGCCCGACGCCGTGCGACGTCCAAATTCAGTCGGCCCGCCTCCTGCCCAGCTGATTGGTGAGTATGTCATGGCCGGCCCCGCACAACTCCTATATACGCCTCCGCGGTTGGAAGTGCGACCGGCCCCGCGAGGCCGTACGCCTCAAGCCACCACGTTTGGTCGCGCTAGACACATGCAATCGCATGCTGGTGGGACAGGCCCTTAAGTTATGACTGCTTTCTAGAGCCTAGAGTCGCAATGGAACTAAATCATGAGCATAACAGGTGTTGAAATAGCCCTCATGACTTATAACCATATAACCATATAACAATTACAGCACGAAAACAGGCCATCTCGACCCTTCTAGTCCGTGCCGAACACGTATTCTCCCCTAGTCCCATACACCAGCGCTCAGACCATAACCCTCCATACCTTTCCCGTCCATATAACCAATTTATTTTTAAATGATAAAAACAAACCTGCCTCCACCACCTTCACTGGAAGCTCATTCCACACAGCCACCACTCTCTGAGTAAAGAAGTTCCCTCTCATGTTACCCCTAAACTTCTGTCCCTTAATTCTCAAGTCATGTCCCCGTATTTGAATCTTCCCTACTCTCAGTGGGAAAAGCTTTTCCACGTCAACTCTGTCTATCCCTCTCATCATTTTAAAGACCTCTATCAAGTCCCCCCTTAACCTTCTGCGCTCCAAAGAATAAAGCCCTAACTTGTTCCTTGACTAACTCGACTTACTAATGTTTTAATTGTGGCCTCCAGTCAGGGAGGATTATTCCGTTGAACCTTCTTTTACCCTTTGGTATTTTAAATACGTTTATTTTAAGATTAAAATAAAAAATAATAAAAGAAGAACAAAAACATATTAATAAAAATGATAGGATTTGTTCCACAAAATTTGGATTCACTGAAAATGCCGTAGTTAATGGCCTAGAAGGCCGCAGGTTCCCCACCCCTGGTCTACCCGATCATAATTTATAGGTCTCCCCTCAACCTTCGACGTTCCAGGGAAAGCAACCCCAAGCCTGTCCAACCTCTCCCTGTAGCTGAATCCCTCTGATCCAGGCATCCTTCTGGTGAACCTCCTCAGCACCCTCACTAAAGCCACCTTCCAGGCCCTCTCCGTGTATAAAGACCATGCAGAACAGAACACTCCTTGTAACAAGAACAGGTTATAAGAAAGGACACAAAGAGCTGGAGTAACTCAGCGGCTCAGGCAGCGTACCTGGAGAACATAGAAAATAGGTGCAGGAGTAGGCCATTTGGCCCTTCGAGCCTGCACAGCCATTCAATATGATCATGGCTGATCATCCAACTCAGTATCCTGTACTTGCCTTCTCTCCATACCCCCTGATCCCTTTAGCCACAAGGGTCACATTCAGATTCAGATTCAATTTTGTGACACAAGGGTCACATCTAACTCCCTCATAAATATAGCCAATGAACTGGCCTCAACTACCTTCTGTAGCAGAGAATTCCAGAGATTCACCACTCTCTGTGTGAAAAATGTTTTTCTCATCTCGGTCCTAAAGGATTTCCACTTTATCCTTAAGCTGTGACCCCTTGTTCTGGACTTCCCCAACATTGGGAACAATCTTCCTGCATCTAGCCTGTCCAACCCCTGAAGAATTTTGTAAGTTTCTATAAGATCCCCCCCTCAATCTTCTAAATTCTAGGGAGTACAAGCCGAGTCTATCCAGCTTGTGCTCGCTACGTGGAACGTGGAATAGGTGACGTTTAGTTTCAGGGCCCTTCTTCAGACTCCTTCAAGCGTACGGGACTCGATTGGATAGGCATGGAAGGCCAAGGCAGCACGGTGGCGCAGCGGTAGTGTTGCTGCCTTACACAAGCGCTGGAGACCCGGGTTCCATCCCGACTACAGGTGCTGTCTGTACGGAGTTTGCACGTTCTCCCCGTGACTGGTGTGCGTTTTCGCCGAGATCTTCGGTTTCCTCCCACACTCCAAAGACGTACAGGTTTGTAGGTTAATTGGTTAGGTATAAATGTAAAAAATGTCCATACTGTGTGGGATAGTGTTAGTGTGCGGGGATCGCAGTTCATAGAAACATAGAAAATAGGTGCAGGAGGAGGCCATTCGGCCCTTCACTGTGATCATGGCTGATCGTCCCCTATCAATAACCCGTGCCTGCCTTCTCCCCATATCCCTTGACTCCACCAGCCCCTCGAGCTCTATCTAACTCTCTCTTAAATCCATGCAGTGATTTGGCCTCCACTGCCCTCTGTGGCAGGGAATTCCATAAATTCACAACTCTCTGGGTGAAAAAGTTTTTTCTCACCTCAGTCTTAAATGACCTCCCCTTTATTCTAAGACTGTGTGGCCCCTGGTTCTGGACTCGCCCAACATTGGGAACATTTTTCCTGCATCTAGCTTCTCCAGTCCTTTTATAATTGTATATGTTTCTATAAGATCCCCCTCATACTTCTAAACTCCAGTGAATACAAGCCTAGTCATTTCAATCTTTCCTCATATGACAGTCCCGCCATCCCAGGGATCAATCTCGTGAACCTACGCTGCACTGCCTCAATCACAAGGATGTCCTTCCTCAAATTCGGGGACCAAAACTGTACACAATACTCCAGATGTGGTCTCACCAGAGCCCTGTACAACTGCAGAAGAACCTCTTTACTCCTATACTGAAATCCTCTTGTTATGAAGGCCAACATTCCATCAGCTTTCTTCACTGCCTGCTGTACCTGCACGGCAACTTTCAGTGACCGGTGTACAAGGACATCAAGGTCTCGCTGTAGCTCCCCTTACCTAACCTAACCCCATTGAGATAATAATCTGCCCCCTGTTCGACGTGGACTCAGTCGGCCGATGGGCCTGTTTCCGCACTGTATCTAAACCAAACTAGAGTTTGGCCAAAGGGCCTGTTTCTGCACTATAGATAATTCTGTGACCTGCTACAGGAAATGCAGAAGGGAAGTGAGGAAGGAAATGAGTGAAATATGACCAACAGAAAACGGAAGGGGGATCCAAAAGCCTTCATCTGGCGCCTAAACAGGATGCAGGTTGTGAAAGGGGGGTGGGAGAGGACAGAAGCCAAAAGGGGAAGGCCACAAAATCATATGGTCAAGTGATAGGAGTAGAATTAGGCCATTCGGCCCATCCAGTCTACTCCCTCATTCAATCATGGTTGATATATCTCTGCCTCCTAACCTCATTCTCCAGCCTTCTCCCCATTACCTCTGACACCCGCACTAATCAAGAATCTATCTATCTCTGCCTTAAGAATATCCACTGACTTGTGGCCTCCACAGTCTGACACACAGAGTGACCATCCTCTGACTGAAGATATTTCTCCTCATTTCCTTCCTAAAAGAAGGTCCTTTATTTCTGAGGCTACGACCTCTAGTCCTAAACTCTCCCACTAGTGGAAACATCCTCTCCACATCCACACTATCCAAGCCTTTCACTGTCATGTATGTGTCAATGAGGTCCCCCCTTCATTATTCTAAACTCCAGCGAGTACAGGCCCAGTGCTGTCAAACGCTCATCATAGGTTAACCTGGTCTCCAAATCTGAGGAAGGACATTCTTGCCATAGAGGGAGTACAGAGAACGTTCACCAGACTGATTCCTGGGATGTCAGGACTGTCTTATGAAGAAAGACTGGATAGACTCAGCTTGTACTCTCTAGAATTTAGGAGATTGAGAGGGGATCTTATAGAAACTTACAAAATTCTTAAGGGGTTGGACAGGCTAGATGCAGGAAGATTGCTCCCGATATTGGGGAAGTCCAGGACAAGGGGTCACAGCTTAAGGATAAGGGGGAAATCCTTTAAAACCGAGATGAGAAGAACTTTTTTCACACACAGAGTAGTGAATCTCTGGAACTCTCTGCCGCAGAGGGTAGTCGAGGCCAGTTCATTGGCTATATTTAAGAGGGAGTTAGATGTGGCCCCTGTGGCTAAGGGGATCAGAGGGTATGGAGAGAAGGCAGGTACGGGATACTGAGTTGGATGATCAGCCATGATCATATTGAATGGCGGTGCAGGCTCGAAGGGCCGAATGGCCTACTCCTGCACCTATTTTCTATGTTTCTATGTTTACTAATTTCTGGGTTCATCCTTGTAAACCTCCTCTGGACCCTCTCCAGAGCCGTCACATTCTTCCTCAGGTATGTTGCCCAAAATTGCTCACAATACTCCAAATGTGGCCTGACCAGCGCTTTATAGTGCCTCAGCATTACATCCTGCTGAGTTACTCCAGCATTTTGTGTCGGAGACAGCATTACAATATAAATCCCTGCTTTTGTATGCAGGCCCTCTTGAAATAAATGCTAGCTTTGCAATTGCTTTCTTTCCCATCGATTCGACTTGCAGATTGACCTTTTGGGAATCCTGCACCAGCACTCCCAAGTCCCTTTGCACCTCCGAGTTCTGGATTCTCTTCCCAGGCAAGGCAAGGGAAAGGGTCAAGGGAGAGGCAGGGTCAAGGAAGGGGACATTAGTTCAGCCTTCGGATGCATCGATGGAGTTAGAGATAGGAGATAGAAACATAGAAAATAGGTGCAGTTGGCCATTCGGCCCTTCGAGCCAGCACCGCCATTCAATATGATCAAGGCTGATCATCCCCAATCAGTACCCCGTTCCTGCTTTTTCCCCATATCCCTTGATTCCGTTAGCCCTAAGAGCTAAATCTAACTCTTGAAAACATCCAGTGAATTGGCCTCCACTGCCTTCTGAAGCACAGATTTCCACAGATTCACAACTCTCTGGGTGAAGAAGTTTTTCATCATCTCAGTCCTAAATGGCCGACCCCTTATTCTTAAACTGTGTGTGATCCCTGGTTCTGGACTCCCCCAACATGGGGAACATTTTTCCTGCATCTAGCCTGTCCAACCACTTAAGAATTATATGTTTCTATAATGTCCCCTCTTATCCTTCTAAATTCCAGTGAATCAAAGCCCGGTCGACCCATTCTTTCATCATATGTCAGTCCCGCCATCCCGGGAATTAACCTGGTGAACTTATGCTGCGCTCCTTCAATAGCAAGAATGTCTTTCCTCACATTAGGCGATCAAAACTGCACACAATACTCCAGTTGTCTTACCAGGGCCCTGTACAACTGCAGTAGGACCTCCTTGCTTATTCAAGGAAAATGGTAGCAAGACCATGATCAATCTCCTGGGCCAGGAGTTGGAACTGAGGTGGGACAGTCATAAAGTGATGGAGAATGATCAAATTCATCAGATAAGGTCGTTTACAACAGGTTTTGAGTATAGGAGCAGGGAGGTTCTACTGCAGTTATACAGGGTCTTGGTGAGACGTACAGTGTTGGTCTCCTAATCTGAGGAAAGACATTCTTGCCATAGAGGGAGTACAGAGCAGGTTCACTAGACTGATTCCTGGGATGTCAGGACTTTCGTATGAAGAAAGACTGGATAGACTCGGCTTGTACTCGCTAGAATTTAGAAGATTGAGGGGGGATCTTATAGAAACTTACAAAATTCTTAAAGGGTTGGACAGGCTAGATGCAGGAAGATTGTTCCCGATGTTGGGGAAGTCCAGGACAAGGGGTCACAGCTTAAGGATAAAGTGGAAATCCTTTAGGACCGAGATGAGAAAAACATTTTTCACACAGAGAGTGGTGAATCTCTGGAATTCTCTGCCACAGAAGGTAGTTGAGGCCAGTTCATTGGCTATATTTATCAGGGAGTTAGATGTGGCCCTTGTGGCTAAAGGGATCAGGGGGTATGGAGAGAAGGCAAGTACAGGATACTGAGTTGGATGATCAGCCATGATCATATTGAATGGCGGTGCAGGCTCTAAGGGCCGAATGGCCTACTCCTGCACCTATTTTCTATGTGTGAAAAATGTTTTTCTCATCTCGGTCATAAAATACTTCTCCCTTATCTTTAAACTGTGACCCCTTGTTCTGGACTTCCCCAACATCGGGAACAATCTTCCTGCATCTAGCCTGTCCAACCCCTTAAGAGTTTTGTAAGTTTCTATAAGATCCCCTCTCAATCTTTTAAATTCTAGCGAGTACAAGCCGAGTCCATCTAGTCTTTCTTCATATGAAAGTCCTGACATCCCAGGAATCAGTCTGGTGAACCTTCTCTGTACTCCCTTTATGGCAAGAATGTCTTTCCTCAGATTTGGAGAACAAAATTGTACGCAATACCCCAGGTGTGGTCTCACCAAGACCCTGTACAACTGCAGTAGAATCTCCCAGCTCCTATACTCAAATCCTTTTGCTATGAATGCCAACATACCATTGGCTTTCTTCACTGCCTGCTGCACCTGCATGCCTACTTTCAATGACTGGTGTGCCATGACACCCAGGTCTCGTTGCATCTCCCCTTTTCCTAATCGGCCACCATTTAGGTAATAGTCTACTTTCCTGTTTTTGCCACCACGGACGATTTGCCCCGGGCCACTCCCTCCCTCTTCTCGCCTCTCCCATCGGGCAAGAGGTACAGAAGTGTGAAAACGGACACTTTCAGATTCAGGTACAGTTTATCCCAGCTGTTATCGTGCAACTGAACCATCCTACCTACAACTAGAGAGCGGTCCTGAGCTAATATCTACCTCATTGGAGACCATCGGACTATCTTTAAAAGGACTTTACTGAATATTAACTTGCAATGAAGGTTATTCCCTTTATCATGTATCTGTGCGTTGTGGTCAGCTTGATTGTAATCATGTATAGTCTTTCCGCTGACTGCTTTGCATGCATCAAAAGCTTTTGACTGTACATTGGTATACGTGACAATATATTAAACCAAACCAAACCCGCCTAAACTTAACTAAACTGTATAGGAATGAATAGTACATTTTCCCCCCAGAAATAAGACACAAAATGCTGGAGTAACTCAGGGGGTCAGGCAGCATCCCTGGAGAACATGGGTATGCAATGCTTTAGGTCGGGACCCTTCTTCAGACTGATTGTGGGGTGGGGTGGGGGTGGGAGTGGGGTGGGGGGGGGGGGGGGGAGAGAGATTAGAAGAAAGCTGGAATTGGGGTCAGTACAAACCCTGGCAAATAGATGAAAACAGGCATTGGCCAATATCAAAGAAAATAGGCCAATATCAAAGACTAGAGGGCATAGGTTTAAGGTGAGAGTGGCAGCATTTAAAGTTTTAAAGATTTCTTACAAAGGGTGCCTGGAACGCGCTGCCAGGGGAGGTGGTGGAGGAGGCAGATTGTGGTGTTTAAGAGGCTTTTGGACGGGCACTGTGGCGCAGCCCCTGTCCCACTTAGGAAACCTGAACGGAAACCTCTGGAGACTTTGCGCCCCACACAAGGTTTCCGTGCGGTTCCCGTGCGGTTCCCGGAGGTTGCAGGAGGTTGCCGGAGGGTAGTGGAAGCAAGTCGGGAGACTGACAAAAACCTCCAGGAACCACTCGGAAACCTCGGGTGGGGCGCAAAGTCTCCAGATGTTTCCGTTCAGGTTTCCTAAGTGGGACAGTTCGTGTGTGGGGAGGATCGCTGTTCGGTGCGGACTCGGAGGGCCGAGGGGCTCGTTTCCGCACTGTATCTGTGGACTAAACTAAAGACATGGATATGCAGGGGATGGGTGCAGGCTGATCCACACATCAGTTAAACTTGGCAGACATTGTGGGCTGGCGGCCTCTTCCTGCGATGTAGTGAGAAATGATGGTGTAATTGCCAGTGATCAGGCTAATCAGGCTGTGGAATGATACCAATCGGCTGATAACTTGGGTGGAGCACTGCTGGTCTGAAATGAATTGCGATAAGTGGCAACACAAGTAGATGGGCATACATTCCGCTTGCCTTCATAGAAACATAGAAAATAGATGCAGGAGTAGAGGCCATTCGGCCCTTCGAGCCTACACCGCCATTCAATATGATCATGGTTGATCATCCAACTCAGTATCCTGTACCTGTCTTCTCTCCATACCCCCTGATCCCTTTAGCCACAAGGGCCACATCTAACTCCCTCTTAAATATAGCCAATGAACTGTGGCCTCAACTACCTTCTGTGGCAGAGAATTCCACAGATTCACCACTCTCTGTGTGAAAAGAAAAATGTTTTTCTCATCTCAGTCCTAAAAGACTTCCCCCTTATCCTTAAACTGTGACCCCTTGTTCTGGACTTCCCCAACATCGGGAACAATCTTTGTGCATCTAGCCTGTCCAACCCCTTAAGAGTTTTGTACGTTTCTATAAGATCCCCCCTCAATCTTCTAAATTCTAGCGAGTACAAGCCGAGTCTATCCAGTCTTTCTTCATATGAAAGTCCTGCCATCCCAGGAATCAGTCTGGTGAACCTTCTCTGTACTCCCTCTATGGCAAGAATGTCTTTCCTCAGATTTGGAGACCAAAACTGTACGCAATACTCCAGGTGAATGGCGGTGCAGACTCGAAGGGCCGAATGGCCTATTCCTGCACCTATTTTCTATGCTTCTATGACAGACAGAACCTTTTTCCCATGGAGAAAATGACCAAAGACACAAGGACATAGCTTTAAGGTGAGATGGGGGAGTTTAAAAGGGGTTTGTGGCAACAAGTTTTCAAGTGCCTGGAACGCGCTGCCAGGGGAGGTGGTGGAGGAGGCAGATTGTGGTGTTTAAGAGACTTTTAGACGGGCACTGTGGCGCAGCCCCTGTCCCACTTAGAAAACCTGAACGGAAACCTCTGGAGACTTTGCGCCCCACACAAGGTTTCCGTGCAGTTCCCGGAGGTTGCAGGTAGTGGAAGCAGGTCGGGAGACTGACAAAAACCTCCGGGAACCGCTCGGAAACCTCGGGTGGGGCGCAAAGTCTCCAGATGTTTCCGTTCAGGTTCCCTAAGTGGGACAGTTCGTGTGTGGGGAGGATCGCTGTTCAGCGCGGACTCGGAGGGCCGAGGGGCTCGTTTCCGCACTGTATCTGTGGACTAAACTAAAGACATGGATATGCAGGGGATGGGTGCAGGCTGATCCACACATCAGTTAAACTTGGCAGACATTGTGGGCTGGCGGCCTCTTCCTGTGATGTAGTGAGAAATGATGGTGTAATTCAGAGTGATCAGGCTAATCAGGCTTTGGAATGATACCAATCGGCTGATAACTTGGGTGGAGCACTGCTGGTCTGAAATGAATTGCGATAAGTGGCAACACAAGTAGATGGGCATACATTCCGCTTACCTTCATAGAAACATAGAAAATAGGTGCAGGAGTAGGCCATTCGGCCCTTCGAGCCTGCACCGCCATTCAATATGATCATGGTTGATCATCCAACTCAGTATCCTGTACCTGCCTTCTCTCCATACCCCCTGATCCCTTTAGCCACAAGGGCCACATCTAACTCCCTCTTAAATATAGCCAATGAACTGTGGCCTCAACTACCTTCTGTGGCAGAGAATTCCACAGATTCACCACTCTCTGTGTGAAAAGAAAAATGTTTTTCTCATCTCGGTCCTAAAAGATTTCCCCCTTATCCTTAAACTGTGACCCCTTGTTCTGGACTTCCCCAACATCGGGAACAATCTTCCTGTATCTAGCCTGTCCAACCCCTTAAGAATTTTGTACGTTTCTATAAGATCCCCCCTCAATCTTCTAAATTCTAGCGAGTACAAGCTGAGTCTATCCAGTCTTTCTTCATATGAAAGTCCTGCCATCCCAGGAATCAGTCTGGTGAACCTTCTCTGTACTCCCTCTATGGCAAGAATGTCTTTCCTCAGATTTGGAGACCAAAACTGTACGCAATACTCCAGGTGAATGGCGGTGCAGACGCGAAAGGCCGAATGGCCTATTCCTGCACCTATTTTCTATGCTTCTATGACAGACAGACCTTTTTCCCATGGAGAAAATGACCAAAGACACAAGGACATAGCTTTAAGGTGAGATGGGGGAGTTTAAAAGGGGTTTGTGGCAACAAGTTTTCAAGTGCCTGGAACGCGCTGCCAGGGGTGGTGGTGGAGGAGGCAGATTGTGGTGTTTAAGAGACTTTTAGACGGGCACTGTGGCGCAGCCCCTGTCCCACTTAGGAAACCTGAACGGAAACCTCTGGAGACTTTGCGCCCCACACAAGGTTTCCGTGTGGTTCCCGGAGGTTGCAGGTGGTTGCAGGTAGTGGAAGCAGGTAGGGAGACTGACAAAAACCTCCGGGAACCACACAGAAACCTTGGGTGGGGCGCAAAGTCTCCAGAGGTTTCCGTTCAGGTTTCCTAAGTGGGACTTTTTCGCACACAGACACGTGGGTATGTGGAACGTTTTAAAGGCTGTTATCTCTGGACTTTATCGTGGAAACAGGCCCTTCGGCCCACTGAGTCAGTGCCGACCAGCGATCAACACATACACTGACACGATCTTACAAACACTAGGGACATTTTACCATTTACCAAAGCCGATTAATCAACAAATCTGTACAATTCAAGTCAAATCAAAGCACTTTATTCGTCCCCGAGGGGCAATTTAAAAAGGCGCATTTCAGTAGCTTTTTAAAAAGGGACACAATCAACAAACATAAGCAGCACGCATACTGCACAATCAACCAGCACACGCATTCCACAGACACACTGCACAATCACACAACACACACCGCACATCAACATTCAACACATAGCAATAGTTTTAAAGTGCTTCCTAAGTGCTTCAATTAAAAAGTGCATATAGAAGGTTATTTCATTTCATATGTTCATGAGTCAGTGATCAGCATTAAAAAGCTGGACAGCCCTGGGGATGAAGGTTGCCTTCCTCCTCTGTGTCCGGCAACCCGGACAGCGGAGTCTGCGTCCTGAGGGGAGCCACTCAAACTCAGGAAACAGGATGTGAGAGGGGTCCTGAAGAATCCTGCGTGTTAACTTTACAGACTGTTGGTCGCATAGGGTAGTGAGAGTTCGGACAGGATGCTCAATGATTTTTGAGCAGACCTTGACCACATTCAACAGGCGGTTTCTGTTTTGCAGGGTGATGGAGTGGAACCAGCTAGTGAAAGAGAAGGTTATTACATTTTCAATGAATACGTAGTATGTAGTGAGAATGTCTTTGTTAATCCCAAATGACTTCAACTTCCTGAGTAGGTACTGTCTCTGATGGCACTTTTTAAGGATTTCCTCTATGTTAGAGGAAAACCTTAGCAGGTTGTCGAAGGCTGTTCCCAGGTATTTTTGGAGTGTGGGAGGAAACTGGAGACTGGATCCTCCACTGCTTCTACTGAGCGGCTGTGGAAAGCATCTTGTCCGGAAATATTACAATCTGGTTTGGGAATCGCTCTGCCCAGGACAAGAAGGCTCTGCAGAGAGTAGTGCGTTTGGCCGAACGCACTATGGGAACTTCACTCGCCCCCCTGCAGGAACTATACATCAGGAGGTGCAACTCCAGAGCCAATAAGATCATGGGAGACCCCTTCCACCCCTGCAACGGACTGTTCCAGCTGCTACTGTCAGGCAAGCGCTATGCTGTGAGAACGGAGAGGTTGAGGAGTTTCTTCCAAGAGGCCATTAGGACGGTAAACTCCTATCTCACCAGGGACTAACTTTACTGAACCACTCTACTGCTTTTTTTTTTAATTGCTGTTTTTTTCCCTTTTTCCTTCCGCCTACAATATTTAATATGTAAAAGAATATGTGATTCTGATCCATTCTGTTTGTAGTTTGTTTGTTTGTCTTTTTGCACAAAGTCCGCGAGCATTGCCACTTTTCATTTCACTGCACATCTCGTATGTGTATGTGTGACGAATAAACTTGACTTGACTTGACTTGAGACTGGGTAAGTTTTCTCTGGGTGCTCCGGTTTCCTTGTACAGGTTTGTAGATTAATTGACTTCAGTAAAATTGTCCCCAGTGTGTAGGATAGAGCACGTATACGGGTGATCTTTTAAATGCTGTGTTTGCTATTAAATGCTTTTATAGTACCTGCATCAAAGGCGGACAGGTGTGTACGTTAATTGGCTTAGGGTAAAAAGTGTAGATGTCCCTAGTATGTGTCGGATAGTGCGTGTAGACAGGGGGGTGTCATTGGTTGGCGCGGACTCGGTGGGCCGATGGGCCTGTTTCCCTTGCTGCATCTCCAAAGTCTAAAATATGTAGTCTTTATATCTAAAATATATGTAGGTACAGAGGGAGAGGTCAGAGAGGAAGGGTGAGGTGGCTTAGATAGTTAACGCAGGTAGGTGGGACCAGTGTAGATTGGGCATGTTGGACGTGGTGAGCAAGTTGGGCCTGTTTCCACACTGTGCGACTCTATGACTTTGACAAGCGACCAAGATGCTGAGGCTCACCGCTGGATTCTGCCCTTCCTCAGCGATCACCTCCCTTTCCCTGCCATTCCCTGTACCTCAGCAGGGAACACCTCATCAGTTGTGGCCTCGGGAAGATCGGCATATCGACGGTGCATCGAGCAAGCTTTTTTAATTCAAGCCATGGCCACCACAGACCCGCAGTGGTGCACAACAATGTACAGCAATGGACAAAGAACAATTACAAACCAACTCTCCTGCCCGCCCATGGTTTATAGGTTGGAAACAGCAGATAGATCATCTCAAAGGTCAAAGTCTGTTGGCGTTTGTTCTTGAGCGAATTTCGTTCGGACAGGTGTTGCAAGGATCTTCAGTACAAGCATCCTTTCCAATGTACAGTCTTCTTTGCTTTAGATTTTACAATTGATGTCCTTGTTCTCCATGGATGGTGCCCGACCCGTTGAGTTACTCCAGCACGTTGTGTCCTGTTTCGTGTCCATGAATACCCCATAGAACCTCGCGTAGACTTCCACAGAACCTCACATGGACTTCCTGAGAACCTCCCATGGACTTCTGTAGCACTTCCCCTGGACCACCTCAGAACCTCCTATGGAATTCCTTAATTAGAACCTCTCATGGACTTCCCCTAGAATCTCCCATGGGCTTCTGCAGAACCTCCTGTTGACTTTTGTAGAACATCTTATGGACCTCCATTGAAACTCCCATGGTCTACCTTAGAAACTGCATTAGATTTCAATAGAACCTCCTATGGACTTCCACAGAACCTCTCGTGGACTTCCCCTAGAAGCTCCCAAGGTCTTCCTTAGATTCAACCTTTTACGGACTTCCATAGAAGCTCACATGGACTTCCTCAGAATCCTCGTGGAATTCCATCGGACGTGTCATGGACTTCCTTAGTACCTCATATGGACTTCCATAGCACCTCTTGTGGACTTCCATAGAACTTCCCATAGACTTCATTGGGACCTCCATGAACTTCCATAGGTATCATGGACTTCCTTAGTTTAGTTTAGAGATACAGCATTGGAAACAGGCCCTTCAGGCCACAGAGTCCACACCGACAGACGAACCCCGTACATTAACACTATCCTACACACACTCGGGACAATTTTTACATTTACCAAGCCAATTTACCTACATACCTGTACGTCTTTGGGGTGTGGGAGGAAACTGAAGATCTCTTGAGAAAACGGGGAAAACGCACGAACTCCGTACAGACAGCACCCATAGTCGGGATCAAACCCGGGTCTCCCCAGTAAGGCAGGAACTCTACTGCTGCGCCACCGTGCAATCTCTCATGGACCTCTGTAGAACCTCCCATGGACTTTCAAAGAATCTCTCATGGACATCCATAGGATGTCTCGGTCTTCCATAGAACCTCTAATAGACTTCAATACATCCTTCCATAGACTTACTTGGAGCCTCTAATGGACCTCCTTAGAACCTCACATGGACTTCCACAAGGTGTCTCATGGGCCTCCATCGAAACGCCATGGACTTTCACAGAACCTCCCATGGACCTCTGTAGAACCTCGCATGGACTTCTAAGAAGGGGAAGACCATGAAAGGATCTAAGAAAGGGCTTCCCCTAGAAGGTCCAATGGATTTCCTAGAACCTCTTACGGACACCCATTAGAAGGGTCACATGGACCTCTGGAGAACCTGTATGGACTTCCCATAGAACATCTCATGGACTTCTGTAGATCCTCCCATGGACTTTCCTCCTGACATGCATCTCACTCCGCTGCCATTGCAGTCCAGACACCAGGAACTGCAGACACCGGTTTGCAAAGAGAGATGGATGCAAAGTGCTGGAGGAACCAAACGGGCCAGTTGGCATCCATGGCGAGCGCGGGCAGGCCACGTTTCGGGTTGGAGATCCTTCAGACCCGTCGGGTGGGTCCGGCACTCAGCTGCCACCGGCAAAACGCTCAACCCTGTCCCCTCTATTAGACTTCCACAGAACATCTAATGGTTAGAACTTCTCATGGACTCCATTAGATTTCCCCCATAGACTTGATTGGAACATCTAATGGACTTTCATAGATCTCCCCCATATTCATTGGAATATCTAATGGACTTCCATAGATCTCCCCCATAGACTTCATTGGAACATCTAATGGACTTCGTTAGAACCTCTAAGGGTCACAGTTTAAGGATAAAGGGGGAAATCTTTTAGGACTGAGATGAGAAAAACATTTTTTTTCACACACAGAGAGTGGTGAATCTCTGGAATTCTCTGCCACAGAAGGTAGTTGAGGCCAGTTCATTGGCTATATTTAAGAGGGAGTTAGATGTGGCCCTTGTGGCGAAAGGGATCAGGGGGTATGGAGAGATGGCATGTACAGGATACTGAGTTGGATGATCAGCCATGATCATATTGAATGGCGGTGCAGGCTCGAAGGGCCGAATGGCCTACTCCTGCACCTATTTTCTATGTTTCTATGTCTATGTTTCTATAGAACCTCTCATGGACTTCAATAGGATGTCCCGTGCGCTTCCATAGAACCTCCACGGAACTTCCCATGGACCTATGTAGAACCTTCCCTAGACTTCCTTGGAACCTCTTATAGACACCCTAAGGATGTCACATGGACCTCAGTGATGCTGTTTGCCGCGCCTTTGCGGTTGCAGCTCCTAGACTGTGGAAGAGCATCCCCCTTCCCCATCAGAACTGCCCCCCCCCCCCCCCCCCCATCGACTCCTTTAAGCCAAGACTAAAAACGTATCTATACTCCCAAGCCTTTCCTGACGTCCACTGAGCGAGGGCTATATGTATATATGTATGTAGTTTGTTTGTCTATACTATTCTTATAACAAATGTAAAGCACTTTGGCCAACGAGAGTTGTTTTTTAAATGTGCTATATAAATAAATGTGACTTGACTTGACTTGACTCAGTAGAACCACCTATAGACTTCCTTGGAACCTCCCATGGACTTCCATAGAACTTCTTGTGGACTTCCATAGGATGGAGGGGAAATGGAGGGATAGAAACATAGAAACATAGAAAATAGGTACAGGAGTAGGCCATTCGGCCCTACGAGCCTGCACCGCCATTCAATATGATCATGGCTGATCATCCAACTCAGTATCCTGTACCTGCCTTCTCTCCATACCCTCTGATCCCTTTAGCCACAAGGGCCACATCTAACCCCCTTCCAATGAACTGGCCTCAACTACCTTCTGTGGCAGAGAGTTCCAGAGACTCACCACTCTCTGCGTGGTCTCTGGACGGGGGTGGGATGGAGACCCTCCCACCTACTCAACAACCCCCCCCCCCCCCCCCCCTCACCACCACCATCCCCGGGGAGTTCAGTGGTTGCCCCTTGATCGTTGGTGGACATCGCTGCCCGTGTTGGTGATCAGCGCGTTCCTCACCGCCCGGACGCCAGGGCTCTTCTGGAAAGTCTCGGTGGCGAAGTAGTAGCAGACGGGGTCTAGCACGGTGTTGAGGCAAGCCAGCGGCACAGCAGCGTGGTAGGCTTGGTCGAAGTTCCTCGGCGTCGGACCCACGGCCATCAGCAGGAGGACCATGTGGTAGGGCAGGAAGCAGAGGGCGAAGACGGCCAGAGTGACCGCCACCGTGTTGCGCACTCGGGGCCAGTCCTGCCGGGCGGCCGGGCTCCGACGGACGGACCTGAGCAGCGCCAGGGAGCAGGCCAGCACGGTGGCCAGGGGTACCACGCACCCATTCAACAGGGCGAAGGCCAGAGCGGCCGGGTCTGACACGTAGGCCGGCCGGTCCTCGAAGCAGCGGATGCAGGAGATGTTGGAGGTGTTGGCGTTTTGTTGAGCTTCTGGCAATTCGCGCAGCTTGAGGTACAGGTAGGGAGGGAGGCTGGCCCCCACCACCACAAGCCAGACCAGAGCACTGTACCAGGGGGCTCCCCTCCTCGCCCCACTCAGCCGGGACTTCATGGGGAAGCAGATAGCGGCGCAGCGGTCCAGGCTGATGCAGGCGAGGAAGAAGATGCTGGCGTACATGTTGATCAGGAAGACCATGCCGGAGATCTCGCAAGCCAGCCGAGGCGGTGCCTTTGGATGCCAGGCGCCCGCGTAGAAGGCGACCCGGACGGGCAGCGAGGCGGCTAGCAGTAGGTCGGCGCAGGCTAGGTTCTTCATGTAGACAGTGGTGTGGGAGCGCACGGCCGCGCAGCGGAAGAAGTAGAGGAGAGCCAGAGTGTTCAGGGGCAAACCCAGGGCTGAGGTCAGACCGTAGGCGGTGGCGAACACAGAGTCACTCCAATGGCTTATGTCCTGGCAGCTGACGTTCGACATTGCAGCTCGCTGGCGGGGGTCTGAGCGAGGAAGGGGGGGAGAGAGGAGTGAGAGAGGAGGGGATAGGGGCAGCGAGGAGAGGGGGAGAGACGGGGGGGAGAGAAGAGAGAGAGAGAGGAGGAGAGGAGTGGGAGAGAAGAGAGGAGGGGGGGGAGAGAGAGAAGGGGAAAGAAGAGAGGAGGAGAGAGGAGGGGAGGAGAGAGGAGGGGAGAGGAGAGAGAGAGAGAGGAGGAGGAGAGAGAGAGGAGAAGAGAGAGGAGCAGAGAGAGAGGAGAGAGAGAGGGGAAAGAGAGAGGAATGAGAGGGAATAGGGGGGGCGAGAGAAAGGGAGGAGCGCGAAGAGAAAGGGAGTAGAGAGAGAGAGAGGAGAGAGGGGGAGGGAGACAGGGGGAGAGAGAGAGGGGGGGATGGGGAGAGAGAGGAGGGGAGAGGAGAGGGAGAGAGGAGAGAGGAGGAGAGAGGAGAGAGAAAGGGAGAGAGAGAGGAGGGGAGAGGAGAGGAGGGGAGAGGGGCAGAGAAGAGAGGAGGGAGAGGAGGGGAGAGAGTGGGGAGAGAGAGGAGGAGAGGAGGAGAGGAGGGGAGAGAGAGGAGAGGGGGAGGATAGAGGGGAGAGGGAGAGAGGGGGGGGGGGGGGGAGAGAGAGAGGGGGGGGGGAGACCAGGGAGGAGGAGAGTAGGGGAGAGAGAAGGGGGAGAGAGAGATGAGAGAAAAGGGAGAGGGAGAAGAGGGTGAGAGAGGGGAAGTGAGTGAGGAGAAGGGAGAGAGGGAGGAGAGGGAGGAGGAGAGGAATAGGGAGATGGAGAGAGGGAAGGGGAAAGAGGATGAGTGAGAGGAGAGGGAGGGGAGAGGGAGTGAGGAGAGGGATATAAGAGAGGAGAGTTCAGGAGAGAAAGGGAGGTAGAGAGAGAGCGGAGATAGAGGGGGTTGAGAAAGGAGCCAGGAGAGAAGAGAGTGGGGGATGAGAGAAAAGGAAGAGCAAGATGAGATGGGAGAGAGAAGGGGGAAGAGAGAGGAGGAGAGGGTGGAGAGATATAGGGACAGAGAGGAGGAGAGTGAGAAAGGGGAGAGAGAAGAGAAGGGGAGAGAGGGGTGGGTGACGAGCGAAAGGGAGGTGCAAGAAGAGGGGGGGAGGAGAGGGTGGGGAGAGAGAGAGAGGGGGGAGAGAGAGAAGGGGGGGAGGAGGGAGAGAGAAAGCAGGGGAGAGAGAGTGTTAGTGATGGGCAATGTCCCGGGGGGAGTGGGTGTAGATTCACCCATTCACAGCCCCCTTCCCTCTCCCCCCAACCCCCCTCCTCGCCCTCCCCTTCCATCCACCCCCATCCCTCCATTCCCCCCTCCCTCATGCCCCATCCCTACCCGCCCACCCCCCCCCCCCAGCCTCTGCCATGTACCCCAGTAACCCACTCCCTCAGTCCCTCTCCCCAACCTGTCTCCCTGCTGTCCCCAACAGTTTTGGTTTGGTTTTATAGGGTGATTTCACCAAAGGTCAAATGAGCGTAGATCCCCCCTCACGTGACCGAAAATTTTAACTGGAGGACATATGTCAGATCGGTAATAATGTTAGATCAGTTAATAATGCCTTACTTTTGATGAAATTCAGCGAGCAAACGCGATAATTCCCGATATTTTGGATCTTAAAATCACCACGGCAAATGTCAGCTGTTCACTTCCGCTGCTTTCTACCTACCTTCAGTTCCCTCTTGTAATTACTTTACTTTCTATCTTTTTTTTTGCCTGAAAATTTAGGTCGCTGTGCTTCACGGTCACCCCGACTAGCACAGAAAATTTCAGCTCAAAAATCCGCCGTTTTCCATGTTTTTAACGGGTGGGAAAGTGTGTGTTTCCCCATTCACTTACATGTACCGATCTGAGATATGTCCTCCAGTTAAAATTTTCGGTCACGTGAGGGGGGATCTACGCTCATTTGACCTTTGGTGAAATCACCCTATAGGTAGTGTGGGGGGGGGGGGGGGGGGGGTGAACCAGGGCTTACTGTCTCTCCCTTCGGGGGGAATGCGACTTTTTTGTCGTATCCCCCTTCTCTGCCTCCGTCTGCGCTGAGGCCTAAGGGCGGAGCTGGCGACCTCGAGGCTCCGGAGGCAGAGCCAGTCAGGACTTGCCCTGGGCTCGCTCCCGTGAGGGCGACCCGGCCCGGGGCTGGAACGGCGCACCCGTGAGGGCGACCCGGCTCGGGGCTGGAACGGCGCACCCGTGAGGGCGACCCGGCTCAGGGCTGGAACGGCGCACCCGTGGCTGTGGCGGCATTCTGGCGGCGGCGGCCTGAGTCCGGGGTTCGGCCGCGGGCCAGTGGACGACATCATCAACAGCTGCATCCACTGGACTGGAGGGCGGCAGCTTCGACCACCCCGGGCCGCGGTGTTTGAGCCGGCCCATTCGCGGAGCTCAGTGACTTACCCGGTGGGGTATCGCCTCAGCGCAGAGGGAGAAGAGGAGGGAAGAGACTGCAGACCTAAGACGTTTGCCTCCATCACAATGAGGAGGTGCTTGGTGGACTCACTGTGGTGGATGTTAATTTGTGTTTACTGTCTGTTCTGTTGTCTATTATTGTATTATTGTATGTATGACTGCAGGCACGAAATATCGTTCAGACTGAAAGGTCTGAATGACAATAAAGGAAATTCAATTCAATTCAATTCCCCCTCCCTGTACCCTTCTCGTCCCCACCTCCCCAATCCGCCCCACCCCGCCCAGTAACCCCCTCCAAAATAACCTTTCCCCCGTCCCAATGTGACATAAAGTAGACAGAGGGGTGAAGAAGGTGTACAGTATGTTTAAGAAAGTCAGAAAAAGCTGGAGTAACTCAGCAGGACAGGCAGCATCTCAGGAGAGCAGGAATGGGCGATGTTTTGGGTCGAGACCCTTCTTCAGACTAATTAGGGATAAGGGAAACACAGATATAGGCAATGGTGCAGAGAGATAAAGAACAATGAATGAAACATAGAAACATAGACAATAGGTGCAGGAGTAGGCCATTCGGCCCTTCGAGCCTGCACCGCCATTCAATATGATCATGGCTGATCATCTAACTCAGTATCCTGTACCTGTCTTCTCTCCATACCCCCTGATCCCTTTAGCCACAAGGACCACATTTAACTCCCTCTTAAATATAGCCAATGAACTGTGGCCTCAACTACCTTCTGTGGCAGAGAATTCCACAGATTCACCACTCTGTGTGAAAAAAATTTTTTCTCATCTCGGTCCTAAAAGATTTCCCCCTTATCCTTAAACTGTGTGACCCCTTGTTCTGGACTTCCCCAACATCGGGAACAATCTTCCTGCATCTAGCCTGTCCAACCCCTTGAGAATTTTGTAAGTTTCTATAAGATCCCCCCTCCATCTTCTAAATTCTAGCGAGTGCAAGCCGAGTCTATCCAGTCTTTCTTCATATGAAAATCCTGACATCCCAGGAATCAGTCTGGTGAACCTTCTCTGTACTCCCTCTATGGCAAGAATGTCTTTCCTCAGATTAGGAGACCAAAACTGTACGCAATACTCCAGGTGTGGTCTCACCAAGACCCTGTACAACTGCAGTAGAACCTCCCTGCTCCTATACTCAAATCCTTTTTGCTCCTGCACCTATTTTCTATGTTTCTATGTTTGCTCCAGTTTCCTCCCACACTCCAAAGCCACGCAGGTTTGCAGGTTAATTGTCTGCGGTAAAATTGTAAATTGTCCCTGGTGTGTGTAGGATAGTGTTTGTGTACCGGGGTGATCGCTGCTGGATGTGGACTCAGTGGGCCGAAGGGGCAGTTTTCCCACTGCGTCTTCAAAGTAAACTAAACTAAACTAAAGACGGCGTGCAGTGTAGAGGGGGGTCGCTGGTCAGCATGGACTCGATGGGCCGAAAGGCCTGTTACAGATACTCTGCGTCTCTAAAAACAAAACAAAATAAATAAAGCTGCATTCTTCTAAACTCAATCTCCTAAACTCGCTAGAATTTAGAAGATTGAGGGGGGGATCTTATAGAAACTTACAAAATTCTTAAGGGGTTGCACAGGCTAGATGCAGGAAGATTGTTCCCGATGTTGGGGAAGTCCAGGACAAGGGGCCACACAGTTTAAGGATAAAGGGGAAATCCTTTAGGACCGAGATGAGAAAAACATTTTTCACACAGAGAGCGGTGAATCTGTGGAATTCTCTGCCACGGAAAGTAGTTGAGGCCACAGTTCATTGGCTATAATGAACTATAATATAACCAAGCTATAATTGGCTTAAGAGGGAGTTAGATGTGGCCCTTGTGGCTAAAGGGATCAGGGGGTATGGAGAGAAGGCAGGTACGGGATACTGAGTTGGATGATCAGCCATGATCATATTGAATGGCGGTGCAGGCTCGAAGGGCCGAATGGCCTCCTGCTGCACCTAGTTTCTATGTTTCTATTCTTGTGCAAGAGTTTGCGGGTGAAATGGTTTCTCACCGTGGCTGCCTGAGCGATGTGGGGCAGGACGTGGCTACATGTATGCGTGACTTGCATTTCAAAACCACAGCGAGATCCAGGGTCGTACGACTGGCTCCCACGGCCAAAACGGTACCGAGTCGGCCGCAGGAGATGGGCGATACGTGCGGCGAGGTGGAACAGCGATAGAGTTGCTGCCTCACATAGAAACATAGAAATTAGGTGCAGGAGTAGGCCATTCGGCCCTTCGAGCCTGCACCGCCATTCAATATGATCATGGCTAATCATCCAACTCAGTATCCCATACCTGCCCTCTCTCCATACCCCCTGATCCCTTTAGCCACAAGGGCCACATCTAACTCCCTCTTAAATATAGCAATGAGCTGTGTGGCCTCAACTACCTTCTGTGGCAGAGAGTTCCACAGATTCACCACTCTCTGTGTGAAAAATGTTTTTCTCATCTTGGTCCTAAAGGCTTCCCCCTTTATCCTTAAACTGTGACCCCTTGTTCTGGACTTCCCCAACGTCGGGAACAATCTTCCTGCATCTAACCTGTCCAACCCCTTAAGAATTTTGTAAGTTTCTATAAGATCCCCCCTCAATCTTCTAAATTCTAGCGATTACAAGCCGAGTTATCCAGTCTTTCTTCCTATGAAAGTCGCTCACAGTGCCAGAGACTCCGTTTCGATGCTGACCACGGGTGCTATCTGTACGGAGTTTGTACGTTCTCCCCGTGACTCCCGTGTGGGTTTACTCTGAGATCTTTGGTATCCTCCCACGCAACCCCTGTCCCACGGTACGAGTTCATTCCAAGTGCTCTCCCGAGTTTGCCCTGATTCGAACTCGGAGATTTACGGTAATGGCCACTCGTCGGTACTCGGGGCTCTTGTGGACATTTTTCAACATGTTGAAAAATCTTCACGAGTCTTCCCGTGCTTACCTGCCGTTAGCGAGTCTTCCCGAGTACCTGCTGTTAGCGCTGAGAGACGTCCCTGAGCTCCGACGTACCCGCTACGTTCATTCTCCGTGCTTACCATGAGTTTAATTTTTTTTTAAACTCGGGAGAACTCTTGGAATGAACTCGTACAGTGGGACAGGGTCAGTTGCTGAAACCCAGGCAACATTCTAGTAAATCTCCTCTGTACTCTCTCTATTTTGTTGACATCTTTCCTATAATTTGGCGACCAAAATTGTACAAAATACTCCAGAATTGGCCCCACCAATGCCTTGTACAATTTTAACATTACATCCCAACTTCTATACTCAATGCTCTGATTTATAAAGGCCAAAAACGTACGTAGGTATGTAGACTAATTGGGTTGGTGAATGTAAGAATTGTGTGTAGGATAGTGTTAATGTGCAGGGATCGCTGGTTGGTGCAGGCTGATTCCACGCTGTATCTCAAAACTAAGCGAAACTAAACTAAAGATAGTGATTAGTGCTATGACTTGCACATTGATGCCAAAATAGATAACTTAATAGCAAGTCAGCAAACACAATCTCACAGCGTGGACTAAAGAACCACTCCACTAAATATAGACACAAAATATGCTACCGAAGATAGATCCAAAAACTCAGTGGGACAGGCAACATCTCTGGAGAGAAGGAATGGGCGACGTTTTGGGTCGAAACATTTTCCTTGATCTGGTTTTCTGCTTTGAACTGCCATTTTCGCACCTCGCCCTTTCTTATCTCTAGTCTCCCTCTCCCCTGATTCTCAATCTGAAGAAGGGTAAAGGGAACCGAAATGCCACCCATTCCTTCTCCCTAGACATGCCTGTCTCCTAGGGTTACCCCAACATTTGGGGGGGAGGTGGGGGGGGGGGGTGATGAGGTATTCTGCCTGCTATTTGAACAACCATGCACACATTAGCTACAACAATGCATTTCATAGGTCATAGGCACGGAATTAGGCCATTCGGCCCATCAAGTCTACTCCACCATGCAATCATGGCTGATGTCTTTCCCTCTAAACCTTGTTCTACTGCCCTCTCCCCACAACCCCCGTACTAATCAAGAGTCTGTTAATCTCCCCCTTAAAAATATCCACTGACTTGGCCTCCACAGCCTTCTGTTGCAAATTCACCACCCTCCAACGAATGAAACTTCTCCTCATCTCCATCCCAAAGGAACGTCCTTTGATTCTGAAGCTATGACTTTGGTCCTAGACTCTCCCACTAGTGGAAACATCCTCTCCACATCCACTCTATCCAAGCCTTTCACAAGTTTCATTATGGCCCCTCCTCATTCTTCCAAGCTGCGGAGGGTACAGTCTCAGTGAGCTACAGGGAGAGGTTGAGCAGGCTGGGACTTGGAGCGCAGGAGGCTGAGGGGTGATCTAATAGAGGTGTCCCCTAGTCTGTGTACTCCCTTTCTCTGTTTAAGAAGGAACTGCAGATGCTGGAAAATCGAAGGTACCCAAAAATGCTGGGGAAACACAGCGGGTGCAGCGGCATCTATGGAGTGAAGGAAATAGGCAACGTTTCGGGCCAAAATGTTGTCTGCTCAGAGTATGAGTTCTTACCGAAGATAGACAAAGTGCTAGAGAAACTCAGTTCAGTTTTTCATTTAGTTTTGTTTAGAGATGCAGTGCGGAAACAGGCCCTTCGGCCCACCAAGTCCACACCGACCAGCGATCCCCACACACTAATACTATCCTACACACACTAGGGACATTTTTTTTTTACATTTACCAAGCCAATTTACCTACATACCTGCACATCTTTGGGGTGTGGGAGGAAACCGAAGATCTCGGAGAAAAACCCACACAGGTCACGGGGAGAACGTACAAACTCTGTACAGACAGCGCCCGTAGTCGGGATCGAACCCGTGTCTCTGGCACTGTAATGGAGCAACTCTACCGCTGTGCCACTGTGCGGCCCGCCCAACCTATGAACCTATATGGCCACGGATACAAGGATGTGGAGAATGGAGCTGGTGGGAGGACTAAGGTGGAAGAATGGAGGAATCACTTGAAATGAGAGAAATCAAAGATATGATCATAAGTGACAGGAATAGAATTAGGCCATTCAGCCCATCAAATCTACTACACCATTCAATCATGGCTGATCGATCTCTCCCTCCTAACCCCACTCTCCTGCCACCCGCACTAATCAAGGTTCAAGGTTTCAAGACCAGTTTATTGACACATGCATTAGTATCACAGTATGGTATGGCAACTGCTCTGTCTCCGACTGGAATGCCCTGCAGAGGGTGGTGAAAATTGTCCAACGCATCACCGGTTCCTCACTCCCCTCCATTGAGTCTGTCCAAAGCAAGCGTTGTCTGCGGAGGGCGCTCAGCATCGCCAAGGGCTGCTCTCACCCCAACCATGGACTGTTTACCCTCCTACCATCCGGGAGGCACTACAGGTCTCTCCGTTGCCGGACCAGCAGGTCCAGGAACAGCTTCTTCCCTGCGGCTGTTACACTACTCAACACTGTACCTCGGTGACTGCCAATCACCCCACCCCCGGACACTCCTTCCACCAGAAAAAAAAATTAATTGCACTACTATAACTGTATGCACGGAAATATATTTATTGCTCATATTCTATTTTGCTCGTCTGGGTGAGATGCTAACTGCATGTCGTTGTCTCTGTACTGTACACGGCACAATGACAATAACGTTTGAATCTGAATCTGAATCTGAATGTACCAATTAAGGTCCAGTGAAATTCAGATTGTCATGCAGACAGACCAATACCCCAGCAACAAAATACCCCAATACATGTTTAACATGAACATCCACCACAGCGACTCCTCCACAGAAGTTGACAACCTGGTGCTCAGAAAACAATCTGGCTCTGAACACCAGGAAAACAAAAGAGCTCATTGTCGACTTCAGGAGGCACAGCACCGACTTAGTCCCCCTACATATCAACGGCGAGTGTGTGGAGAGGGTCAACACCTTCCGGTTTCTCGGCGTCCATATCTCTGCTGATATCTCCTGGACAGACAACACGACAGCGGTCATCAAGAAGGCTCAGCAGCGGCTGCACTTCCTGAGGGTTCTCAGGAAGCACAACCTGGACTCTAACCTGCTGCTGACCTTCTACCGCTCGTCCATCGAGAGCCTGCTGACATACTGCATTACAGCATGGTACGGCAGCTGCACCATGGCAGACAGGGAGAGGCTTCAGAGGGTAACTAGGACAGCACAGAAGATCATTGGTTGCCCTCTCCCCTCCCTGATGGATATTTACACCTCCCGCTGCCTTAGCAGGGCAAAGAATATCATCAAGGACAGCTCCCATCCTGCGTTTGGACTGTTCGACCTGCTGCCCTCTGGAAGGCGCTATAGGTGCATCAAATCTAGGACAAATAGACTCAGGAATAGTTGTTTTCCGAAAGTCATAACTACTCTTAATTCACACATGCACTGACTTCACAGCCCAACACCTGGACTTCCATCTATTATATCCACGTACTGAAATTTGGAACTGTAATGTGTATTGTAACTGTAATTTTTAATATTTTTTAAAAACATTTTTTATATTTAATATAATCTTTAAACATCTGCCTAAGAATACTACCTATTCATCCTTCACCATTTTGCCTTTCTAGATATGTATATAGCGCCGCAGAATTGTGCAACGAGTCGGGGCTGGTCGAACCTCCTGCGACTTGGAGGTTCGGCCAGCCCCACGGTTGGAGCATCGATCCCAGGCAAGGGGTCAAAGGCTCCAATGGCAAGTCAATGGCTCAAAATCAGTCTCGGGCAAGGCCGCCAGCTCCATGGTGTTAGGCCGCAGAGAGACCGGAGACACGATCCAGAAAAAACATTCACATCCGGCAAGGCAAGAGATTGATAAAAAAGTTTCCCCTGATTCCCCTCCCACGTAAAACAAACCAGAGACCATTAAACATAAAAACATAGAAAATAGGTGCAGGAGTAGGCCATTTGGCCCTTCGAGCCTGCACCGCCATTCAATATATTCAATCATCCAACTCAGTATCCTGTACCTGCCTTCTCTCCATACCCCCTGATCCCTTTAGCCACAAGGGCCACATCTAACTCCCTCTTAAATATAGCCAATGAATTGGCCACAGATTCGCCACTCTCTGTGTGAAAAATGTTTTTCTCATCTCGGTCTTAAAAGACTTTCCCCCTTATCCTTAAACTGTGACCTCTTGTTCTGGACTTCCCCAATATCGGGAATAATCTTCCTGCATCTAGCCTGTCCAACCCCTTAAGAATTTTGTACGTTTCTATAAGATCCCCCCTCAATCTAGCGAGTACAAGCCGAGTCTATCCAGTCTTTCTTCATATGAAAGTCCTGCCATCCCAGGAATCAGTCTGGTGAACCTTCTCTGTACTCCCTCCATGGCAAGAATGTCTTTCCCCAGATGTGCAGAGCAAAACTGTACGCAATACTCCAGGTGTGGTCTCACCAAGACCCTGTACAACTGCAGTAGTTCCTCCCTGCTCCTATACTCAAATCCTTTTGCTATGAATGCTAACATAGCATTCGCTTTCGTCACTGCATGCTGTGGGGTGAGAGAAAAGCGGTTTGATTTTTGTGGTAAGACAGGTGGTTTCAGCATTTGTGGTTTACCTGTACAGGTTTACCTGTATGCCATGTACAAGAGACCGCAGCTCTCAATGGGCCTACGGGCCTGTCCCTGTGCTGTGCTGTGGATCAGCTGTTGTAGTTGAGTAGAGTTTACCTCCTTTACTCTGAATTAACTTGCTAGTCAAATCGGTAGTTTTAGTATTTTTAGTTTTAGAGGTGCAGTGCGGAAACAGGCTTCCCGGCCTACCTAGTCCACACCGACTACTAATGCTATCCTGCACACACTAGGGATCTATTTTACATTTACACACAATCAATTAACCTGCAACCCAGTACGTTCTAGTTTTTAGTTTTTGTTTTAGAGATACAGCACAGAAAGAGGCCCTTCGGCCCTTCAGTCCATGCCGGCCAGCGATCCCTACACACTGACACTATCCTGCACACAGGAGGGACAATTTTACTCTGATACTAAGCCAACTGACCTAGTGTGGGAGGAAACTGGAGCACCCGGAGGAAACCCACGTGGTCAAAGGGAAAACGTGCAAACTCTGCACATACAGACAGCGCCCGAGGTCAGGGTCGAACCTGGGTCTCTGGCGCTGTGAGGCAGCAACTCTACTGCTGCGCCACCGTGTCTCGTTAAGGTAGTAAGTAGTACAGTGAGAGCAGGGATTCTGTACAAGGACTTGGACAGGTTGGGAGAGAAGTGGCAGATGGAACAGAGCTTGGCAAATTGTGGAGTCATGCATTTTGGTCATAGGAATAGAAGCATACACTGTTTTCAAAACGGGGAGTGAATCCAGAAATCGGAGGTGCTAAAGGGGCCTGTCCCACCAGCATGCGACCTGCATGCGGCAAGCGCGACCAAACCGGAAGCGGGAGCCGTGAGGAGGTCGAGTGAGTGACGTGAAGTTCGAGCGAAGTCCGCGGGAAGTTCGCGCGTGACGTACGGCGTCGAGGCGGCTGCGGGCCGGCAGGCCATTGCCGCGCGGAATTTTTGAACACAGTCAGTTTTTCGGAGCGCCGCGAGATGCCGGGACCAGCTCCGCACAACTCCATACGGCTCCGGCGATTGAAGTGGGACCGGCCCCGCGAGGCCATACGGCTCAAGCGACCACGTTAGGTCGAGCTTGCTGCATGGAGTCACATGCTCGTGGGAAAGGCCCTTAATGGCCAGACTGCATCTGGAGTACTGTGAGCAGTTTTAGGCCCCATATCTGAGAAAGGATGTGGTGAGGTCGGAGAGGGCCCAGAGGAGGTTTACAAGAATGAATATGGAAATGAGTTTGAACTAGAGAAATCAACATTGATACTGCAGGGTCATGAGCGGGGTTAACATGTGATTGGGCCTGTACTTGCTGGAATTTAGATGGATGAGGGGGGACCTCATTGAAACTTATTGAATAGTGAAAGGCCCGGATAGAGTGAGTGTGGAGAGGGTGTTTCCACTAGTGGGGGAGTCTTGGACCAGAGATGTAACTTCAGAATCAATGGACGTACCATGACAAAAAAGATGAGGAGGAATTTCTTTAGTGAGGGTGGGGAATCTGTGGAATTCATCGCTCCAGATGGCTGTGGAGGCCAAGTCATTGAGTATTTTTAAGGCAGAGATTGACAGATTCTTGATTGGTACAGGTGCCAGGGGTTTGAGTATAGGAGCAGGGAGGTTCTACTGCAGTTGTACAGGGTCTTGGTGAGACCACACCTGGAGCATTGCCTACAGTTTTGGTCTCCTAATCTGAGGAAGGACATTATTGCCATAGAGGGAGTGCAGAGAAGGTTCACCAGACTGATTCCTGGGATGGCAGGACTTTCATATGAAGAAAGACTGGATAGACTTGGCTTGTACTCGCTAGAATTTAGGAGATTGAGGGGGGATCTTATAGAAACTTACAAAATTCTTAAGGGGTTGGACAGGCTAGATGCAGGAAGATTGTTCCCGATGTTGGGGAAGTCCAGAACAAGGGGTCACAGTTTAAGGATAAGGGGGGAGTCTTTTACGACCGAGATGAGAAAATCATTTTTTACAGAGTGGTGAATCTGTGGAATTCTCTGCCACAGAACGTAGTTGAGGTCAGTTCATTGGCTATATTTAAGAGGGTTAGTGGTGGCCCTTGTGGCTAAAGGGATCAGGGGGTATGGAGAGAAGGCAGGTACAGGATACTGAGTTGGATGATCAGCCATGATCGTATTGAATGGCGGTGCAGGCTCGAAGGGCCGAATGGCCTACTCCTGCACCTATTTTCTATGTTTCTATGTAAGAGTTGTGAAATGCAAAGCTTTTTAGTTTAGTTCAAAGATAAAGCATGGAAGCCAGAGGGGACCAAAGGAGGAGAGGAACGGGGAGAGGGGAAGGGGAGAAATTGGTGGGTCCAGTTGGGGCTCAAAGGGCCGAATGGCCTCTACTCCTGCACCTATTTTCTATGTTTCTAAGTTATGGGGAGAAATGGGGTTGAGAGGGAAAGCTAGATCAGCCATGATTGAATGGAGTACACTTGATGGGCCGAATGGCCTAATTCCTCTCCGACAACTTACGAAAGTACCTTAAGGCGCGATGGTGGAAAGACATCCTTTAATGTTGCGGGAAATGGATATGAGAGATGTAATCTGTAGATCACCACAGCCGGAAATGAGACTGCTGTTATGTATCTGTCATTTCATCACCTCAACTACGTGCTGCCCTGCTCAGATCGTAGAGGCACTGCAGAGATCCACGTTCAATTCCCACCTCTGGGACAATGTTTCGACTTTCTCCCTGTGTCCACGTTTTTTTTTTATTTTAGAGCTACAGCACGGAAAAAAGGCCATTCAGCTATACTTCACCCTCGTTAGACCTCATTTGGACTACGCAGTTGCAGCATGGGACCCATACACAGATAAAAACATGTCATCCATCGAAGGTGTCCAAAGACAGACAGGCAGCTCGATTTGTTACTAACACCTCTGAGAGAGAAGCGAGTGTCACCAAACTTCTGAATTCTCTGGTCGGGGTGGAAGGAACCCTCTCCAAGACACACACACACACACGTGAAGCTCACCGTTTGACCTTAACGTTTCTACAAAATGTTAAATGGTCAGCTCGACATAGACTACAAGACCTACACCAAACCCAAACCAATTAGGAGCAGACGAGGGCATTCGATCCAATTTGTGATCCCAGCTACAAAGACAGATGTGTACAGCAATTCGTTCTTCCCCCGCACAATTAAAGCATGGAATAATCTCCACCCAACTATAGTTACCCAACCAGATGCAACTACATTTAAAGTAGCTCTTTCTTCCCAATAACCCTTTCTGGCTTAAGCCCTTCCTTCACCACGTCCAGTTTAAATTCCATTTGGAATATTTTGGAGGACCAAGAACCAAGAACCTTCGGCCCACCTGGTCAGTGCCGACCAGCGATCCCCGCACACTAACACTATCCTACACAATTTTTATAATTTTACCAAAGCCATTTAGCCAACAAACCTGTACGTCTTTGGAGTGCGGGAGGAAACCGGAGCACCCGGGAAAAACCCACGCAGGTCATGGGGAGAACATGCAAACTCCGTACAGACAGCACCCGTAGTCAGGATCGAACTTGGGTCTCTCGCGCTGTGAGGCAGCAACTCTAGCTTTGCGCCACTGGGGCGAATGGGGTAGTATAGTTTAGTTTAAACATAAAAACATAGAAACATAGAAACATAGAAATTAGGTGCTGGAGTAGGCCATTCGGCCCTTCGAGCCTGCACCGCCATTCAATATGATCATGGCTGATCATCCAACTCAGTATCCCGTACCTGCCTTCTCTCCATACCCTCTGATCCCCTCAGCCACAAGGGCCACATCTAACTCCCTCTTAAATATAGCCAATGAACTGGCCTCGACTACCCTCTGTGGCAGAGAGTTCCAGAGATTCACCACTCTCTGTGTGAAAAAAGTTATTCTCATCTCGGTTTTAAAGGATTTCCCCCTTATCCTTAAGCTGTGACCCCTTGTCCTGGACTTCCCCAACATCGGGAGCAATCTTCCTGCATCTAGCCTGTCCAACCCCTTAAGAATTTTGTAAGTTTCTATAAGATCCCCTCTCAATCTCGTAAATTCTAGAGAGTATAAACCAAGTCTATCCCGTTTTTCTTCATAAGACAGTCCTGACATCCCAGGAATCAGTCTGGTGAACCGTCTCTGCACTCGCTCTATGGCAATAATGTCCTTCCTCAGATTTGGAGACCAAAACTGTACGCAATACTCCAGGTGTGGTCTCACCAAGACCCTGTACAACTGCAGTAGAACCTCCCTGCTCCTATACTCAACTTAGTTTAGAGATACAGTGTGGAAACAGGCCCTTCGGCCCACCGAGTCCACTCCGACCAGTGATCACCTGTTCACACTCGTCATAGAGTCATACAGCACAGAAAAAGGTCCTTCAGCCCAACATCTGGAGTATTGTGTACAGGTTTGGTCTCCTAATTTGAGGAAGGACATCCTTGTGATTGAGGCAGTGCAGCGTAGGTTCACGAGATTGATCCCTGGGATGGCGGGACTGTCATATGAGGAAAGATTGAAAAGACTAGGCTTGTATTCACTGGAGTTTAGAAGGATGAGGGGAATATCTTATAGAAACATATAAAATTATAAAAGGACTGGACAAGATAGATGCAGGAAAAATGTTCCCAATGTTGGGCGAGTCCAGAACCAGGGGCCACACACAGTCTTAAAATGAAGGGGAGGCCATTTAAGACTGAGGTGAGAAAAAACTTTTTCACCCAGAGAGTTGTGAATTTATGGAATTCCCTGCCACAGAGGGCAGTGGAGGCCAAGTCACTGGGTGGATTTAAGAGAGAGTTAGATAGAGCTCTAGGGGCTAGTGGAGTCAAGGGATAGGGGGTGAAGGTAGGCACGGGTTATTGATAGGAAGGGGTTAGATGTGGCCCTTGTGGCTAAAGGGATCAGGGGGTATGGAGAGAAGGCAGGTACAGGATACTGAGTTGGACGATCAGCCATGATCATATTGAATGGCGGTGCAGGCTCGAAGGGCCGAATGGCCTCTACTGCTGCACCTATTTTCTATGTTTCATTAATGCTGACCAAGATGCCCCATCTATGCAAGTCCCATTCTCTCACTGTCGGGAGTGGTGGAGGTGGCAGATATGATAGTGGAATTTAAGAAGCTTTTAGATAGGCACATGGAATTGAATTGAAAGGAATTGAAGGATATGGCTCATGCTAAGTTTAGTTTCGAGATACAGGCCTTTCAGCCCATCGAGTTGTTGCCAATCAGCGATACCCCGTACAGTAGTTCTCTCCTGCACACTAGAGGCAATTTACATTTTACAGAAACCAATTCGCCTACAAAACTGCACGTCTTTGGAATGCGGGAGAAAACCGGAGCACCTGGAGGAAGCCCAAGTGGTCATGGGGTGAACGTGCAAACTCCGTGCAGACAGCACCTGTGGTCAAGATCGAACTGTGAGGCAGCAACTCTACTGCTGCACCACCGTGCCGACCTCAAGTTCCGCTTGGGTAACTCACAATCCAACGGTACGTAGAAACATAGAAAATAGGTGCAGGAGTAGGCCATTCAGCCCTTCGAGCCTGCACCACCATTCAATATGATCATGGCTGATCATCCAGAATCAGTACCCCCGTTCCCGCTTTCTCCCCATATCCCTGGATTCCATTAGCCCCAAGAGCTAAATCTAATTCTCTCTTGAAAACATCCAGTGAATCGGCCTCCACTGCCTTCTGTGGCAGCGAATTCCACAGATTCACAACTCTCTGGGTGAAAAACGTTTTCCTCATCTCAGTCCTAAGTGGCCGACCCCTTATTCTTATTATTCTTACGAAAATTGGATTCTCAAATTTTTGATATCCTTCGACTGAACCCCACCACAAACCTCCCACCCTTTTTCTTCACCCCCCCACTCTCCTCCTTTTCCTTCCCCTGTCTTCTCTCCTTCCCTGTGCCCCAACTGAACTCCCACCAATTTCTCCCCTTCCCCTCTCCCTGTTCCTCTCCTCCTTTGGTCCCCTCTGGCTTCCATGCTTTATCTTTGAACTAAACTAAAAAGCTTTGCATTTCACAACTTACATAGAAACATAGAAAATAGGTGCAGGAGTAGCCCATTCGGCCCTTCGAGCCTGCACCGCCATTCAATATGATCATGGCTGATCACCCAACTCAGTATCCTGTACCTGCCTTCTCTCCATACCCCCTGATCCGTTTAGCCACAAGGACCACATGTAACTCCCTCTTAAATATAGCCAATGAACTGGCCTCAACTACCTTCTGTGGCAGACAGTTCCACAGATTCACCACTTTAACATAGAAACATAGAAACATAGAAATTAGGTGCAGGAGTAGGCCATTCGGCCCTTCGAGCCTGCACCGCCATTCAATATGATCATGGCTGATCATCCAACTCAGTATCCCGTACCTGCCTTCTCTCCATATCCCCTGATCCCCTTAGCCACAAGGGCCACATCTAACTCCCTCTTAAATATAGCCAATGAACTGGCCTCAACTACCCTCTGTGGCAGAGAGTTCCAGAGATTCACCCCCTCTCTGTGTGAAAAAAGTTCTTCTCATCTCGGTTTGAAGAACTTTTGTCACACACAGAGTGGTGAATCTCTGGAACTCTCTGCGTAAAAAATGGAACTTTCTGTGTAAAAAATGTTTTTCTCATCTCAGTCCTAAAAGATTTCCCCCTGATCTTTAAACTGCGTGGCCCTTTGTTCCGAACTTCCCCAACATCGGGAACAATCTTCCTGCACCTAGCCTATCCAATCCCTTAAGAATTCTGGAAGTTTCTATAAGATCCTCCCTCATCTTTGGAGGGAAGGAATGAGTGACGTTTCAGGTCGAGACCCTTCTTCAGACTGATGTCAGGGGAGAGAAAGATACATAGATAGGGAAGCGTAAGGTGTGAAAATACGACAAAGGGAATGGAGATCATGGATAATGTAGAATAGATCATTGTTAGGTGGGGGAAGTTAACAGCAAATCAGAGATAAAATATACTCCAAAGAGAGACACAAAAAGCTCGAGTAACTCAGCAGGACAGGCAGCATTTCCGGACAGAAGGAATGGGTGTTGTTTCAGGTCGAGACCCTTCTTCAGATTGAAAGTCACGGGAAAGGGAAACGAGACATGTCGCTGATGATATAGAGAGAGATATAGAACGATAAAACGATGATCACTACAAAGTAATGATGATAAAGGAAACATTGTTAGCTGTTTGTTGGGTGAGAACGAGAAGCTGGTGTGACTTGGGTGGGGGAGGGATAGAGACAGAGGGAATATATTCGTGCGACTGGGAGTGTAAGCTGCCAAAGTGGAATATGAGATGCTGCTCCCCCAGTTTGTGTTGGGCCTTCCTATGACAATACTTACAGAGATATGTGAGGTGTTGCATTTTGGGGTGCCTAACAAAGGCAAGTATGGTAGGCATCTGGGGAATGTTGTAGAGCAGAGGGATCTAGGAGTGCAGGTGCATGGTTCCTTAAAGGTTGAGTCGCAGGTAGATAAGGTGGTCAAAAAGGCTTTTGGCACTTTGGCCTTGATCAGACAGATCGTTGAGTATAGAAGTTGGACACAGAATGCTAGAGTGCACTCAGCTGTTGAGTATAGACGTTGGGAGGTCATGTTGCAGTTGTATAAGACATTCGTGAGTGCTTTTGGGGTATTGTGTTCGGTTACATAGAAACATAGAAAATTGGTGCAGGAGTAGGCTATTCGGATATGATCATGGCTGATCATCCAACTCAGTATCCCATACGTGTCTTCTCTCCATACCCCCTGATCCCTTTAGCCCCAATACTCTTATACTCAAATCGCTTAATAATTACCTACTCCTGCACCTATTTTCTATGTTTCTATGTTTCTATGATATGGACCAAGCGCAGGCAGGTGGGACTCTGGGAGATGTTGGCCGGTGTGGGCAAGTTGGGCCAAAGGGCCTGTTTCCACAAAATCACTCTATCACTCTATGACCCAGATATAAACCACAAATATGACATTGCAGCTTCACAAGCACGTTAGTTGCAATGGCAACAAAAACATGATGCAAATGAGCTTATCGGTTAGTCTAGGGAAGCTAAACCATAACATAGCAGAAACTGCTGCGCTTGCATTGAGCCGAGTGGGTCGAACGCCATCAATACTGAGGCAGGGGTGTGGTTGATTTTGGGCAGGGTATTTCAGGAGGTTGACGTTGATGGAAAGAAGCTGTTCTTGAACCTGGAGATCGCGTTTCTCAGGCTCCTGCACCTTCCTCCCGATGGTAGCAGCGAGATTGGTCCATGAGTTCCAGGACCTTATGAGGCCATCATAGAAACATAGAAACATAGACAATAGGGGCAGGAGTAGGCTATTCGACCCTTCGATATGATCATGGCTGATCATCCTACTCAGTATCCTGTACCTGCCTTCTCTCCATACCCCCTGATCCCTTTAGCCACAAGGGCCACATCTAACTCCCTCTTAAATATAGCCAATGAACTGTGGCCTCAACTACCTTCTGTGGCAGAGAATTCCACAGATTCACCACTCTCTGTGTGGAAAATGTTTTTCTCATCTCAGTCTTAAAAGATTTCCTCCTTATCCTTAAACTGTGACCCCATGTTCTGGACTTCCCCAACATCGGGAACAATCTTCCTGCATCTAGCCTGTCCAACCCCTTAAGAATTTTGTACGTTTCTATAAGATCCCCCCTCAATCTTCTAAATTCTAGCGAGTACAAGCCGAGTCTATCCAGTCTTTCTTCATATGAAAGTCCTGCCATCCCAGGAATCAGTCTGGTGAACCTTCTCTGTGCTCCCTCTATGGCAAGAATGTCTTTCCTCAGATTAGGAGACCAAAATTGTACGCAATACTCCAGCTGTGGTCTCACCAAGACCCTGTACAACTCCAGCCCTTCCATTCCCCTCTGTACACCCCTCCATACATCCCTCTCACGCCACCATACACTCTATCCTCCACACATCCCCAAGCCTTTGCATTCGTCATTCTAATTTCATATTTCATGTATTATAATATCGTACACAATTATACCGTCAATTAACCTACAAACCTAAGGTACACAACAATGCTGGAGAAACTCAGCGGGTGCAGCAGCATCTATGGAGCGATGGAAATGGGCAACCTACAAACCTACACGTCTTTGGAGCGAAACCGGAGCTCCCGGAGAAAACCCACGCAGGTCACGGGGAGAACGTTCAAACTCCGCTCAGACAGCGCCCGTGGTCGGGGATCGAACCGCTGTCTCTGGCGCTGTAGAGGCAGCAACTCTACCCGCTGCCGCCACCGTGTACAGGGAGACACCGGGAGTGTCTCGTCAGCAGTCTGGGCTCTGCGGGAGACAGGTTCTCCTGGCACATATGATATACCAGAGATGACGAGTCTGCATTATTGTGGAGTAAGGGGGCGAGCTGTCGAGTGAGACAGGGAGGGAGTCACAAAACGCCGGGGCAACTCAGCGGGCGAGGCAGCATCTATGGAGAAAAGCGCAAATCTAGCGGTTAAACGCTCTCACCTCAGCCCGAACTCGCTGCTCCTCGCCTCCTCTGCGCTCACTCCCTCTTGCAGTGCCTCTGACCATCAGACAAGAGGGGTTCCTGGATGGTTCCGGGGAGAGGGAGGTGTAAGGAGGTGGGGAGGGAGGAGACGGTGAAGTGGGAGCAAGGGAATCGGACGTGTAGCTTCCGAGGAGATGAGACTTTTCGCAGGAAACAGATGAGATGTTTCGCTCCTATCAGGAAGCTACGAAAACGATATATCTCTCCACCCCCCTCCCCGGTTGTGCAAGCACTTACAGTCTTCGAGTCACAGATATAAAGATACAGTTACAGACATAGAAACATAGAAACATACAAAATAGGTGCAGGAGTAGGTCAATCGGCCCTTCGAGCCTGCACCGCCATTCGATATGATCATGGCTGAACATCCAACTCAGTATCCCGACCCTGCCTTCTCTCCATACCCCCTGATCCCTTTAGCCACACGGGCCACATCTAACCCTTAAATATAGCCAATGAACTGGCCTCAACTACCTTCTGTGGCAGAGAGTTCCACAGATTCACCACTCTCTGTGTGAAAAATGATTTTCTCATCTCGGTCCTAAAAGACTTCGCTCTTATCCTTAAACTTTGACCCCTAGTTCTGGACTTCCACCAACATCGGGAATAATATTCCTGCATCTAGCCTGTCCAACCCCTTAAGAATTTTGTAATTTTCTATAAGATCCCCCCTCAATCTTCTAAATTCTAGCGAGTACAAGCCGAGTCTATCCAGTCTTTCTTCATATGAAAGTCCTGACATCCCAGGAATCAGTCTGGTGAACCTTATCTGTACTCCCTCTATGGCAATGTCCATGTACCTGTCTATATATGTTTGTAAAGTTGGGATAGTCCCTGTCTCAACTACGTCCTCCGGCAGCTCGCTTCATACACCCACCACCCTTTATGTGATGAAGAACAGGAGCCTGCAAATCGTAACGTCCAGGTTCAGGAACAGCTTGCTCCCAACAGACATCTGACTATTGAAGCCTACAACCTCCAAATAGGCTCTGAACCACAGACTTGTGGACATTGGCTTTGTACGTTTGCACTAATATTGTTTGTTTGTTGTTATTTGTATGTATATGTGCGTGTACATATGTGTATATGTGCATATGTGTATATACGCACACACATGTTGGGAGAGAACAAAGGGGGACCCGGCATGAGTGTATTTTGTAAAGGGCCTGTCCCACGAGCATGCGACCTGCATGTGGCGAGCGCGACCAAACTGGAAGCGGGAGCCGCGCGGAGGTCGAGTGAGTGGCGTGAAGTTCGAGCGAAGTCCGCGGGAAGTCCGCGCGAGATGTACGGCGTCGAGGCGGTGCATACGGCGTTGAGGCAGCTGCGGGCCAACAGGCCGTTGCCGCGCGGAATTTTTGAACATGGTCATTTTTTCGGAGCCCCACGCGATCTCGGGACCAGCTCCGCTCAACTCCATACGGCTCCGGCGATCGAAGTGGGACCGGCCCCGCGAGGCCGTACGGCTCAAGCGACCACGTTAGGTCGCGCTTGCCGCATGGAGTTGCATGCTCGTGGGACAGGCCCTTTAAGTCACGCTTGCCGCATGGAGTCGCATGCTAGTGGGACAGGCCCTTTACTCTGTCAGTGCCCTTTATGTGGCGTCTAGTTGCATACCCTGCGCACGCAAGCAAAGAATTGCTCTGTGACTTGTAAAGTAGTCAATCATTCATTCATACATTCATGCATACATTCAGTCATTCATTCATTCATCAGTCATTCATTCGTTTATGGTGTCGGGTTATTCCCTGAACTTCATGTGTACACTCCCTCTTGCTGACCCAATCCCTCTCTCCTTCTGATCCCAACCAGTGAATCCACAGGTTAAGGTATCGTAACACTCCTCCCTATCGAGATCTGAAACCCTTGGAACTGAGTACAGCACAGGAACAGGCCCTTTGGCCCACAATATCCGTGCCGAACATGAGATGCCAATTTAAGAAGGGTCTTGACCCGAAACGTCACCCATTCCTTCTTTCCAGAGAGATGCTGCTTGTACTGCTGAGCTATTCCAGCATTTTGTGTCCAGCCACGTTAAATTAATATCCTCTGCCCGCACGTGTTTGAGTTTGAGTTAAGGGCCTGTCCCACCAGCATGCGACTGCATGCAGCGAGCTCGACCAAACTGGAAGCGGGGTCCGCGCGGAGGTCAAGTGATCCTGTACCAGTTGACGTGAAGTTCGAGCGAAGTCCGCGGGAAGTTTGCGCGTAACGTACGGCGTCAAGACGCTGCGTACGACGTCGAGATGCTGTGCACGCCTGTCGAGACGGTGCGTACGGCCTCAATGCAGCTGCGGGCCGGTAGGCCGTTGCCGCACGGAATTTTTGAACACGGTCAGTTTTTCGGAGCCCCGCGCGATGTCGGGACCAACTCCATACGGCTCCGGCGATCGAAGTGGGACCGGCCCCGCCCCGTGAGGCCGTACGGCTCAAGCGACTATGTTAGGTCGCGCTTGCCGCATGCAGTCGCATGCTCGTGGGACAGGCCCTTTAGGACTTTACTGGACTTGATCTTCCACTGAATGTTATCATGTTTTTCTCTTTATCCTACATCTGTCCACTGTGGACGGCCCGATTGTAATTGTGTAATTCTCTCTACTGACTGGATAGCACATAACAAAACACTTTTCACTGTAACACGGTACATCTGACAATAATAAACAAAACTAAACCAAACCCAACTCTTTTTCTTGACAACGTTGATCTATTGTCAAGTGTACCGAGGTACAGTGAAAATTTTTTGTTGCGTGCTAACCAGTCAGCGGAAAGATTATATATGATTACTATTGAGCCGTCCACAGTGGTCAGAAGCAGGATAAAGGGACACCTCCAGAACCAGGGTGCACAGTCTTAGAATAAAGGGGAGGTCATTTAAGACTGAGGTGAGAAAAAACTTTTTTAACCCAGAGAGTTGTGAATTTATGGAATTCCCTGCCACAGAGGGCCGTGGAGGCCAAGTCACTGGATGGATTTAAGAGAGAGTTGTTATGCCCTTGTCCCACTTAGGAAACCTGAACGGAAACCTCTGGAGACTTTGCGCCCCACCCAAGGTTTCCGTTCGGTTCCCGGAGGTTTTTGTCAGTCTCCCTACCTGCTTCCACTACCTGCAACCTCCGGCAACCACCTGCAACCTCCGGGAACCGCACGGAAACCTTGGGTGGGGCGCAAAGTCTCCAGAGGTTTCCATTCAAGATTCCTAAGTGGGACAAGGGCATTAGAAAGAGCTCTAGGGGCTAGTGGATGCAAGGGATATGGGGAGAAGGCGATCAGCCATGATCACAATGAATGGCGGTGCTGGCTCGTAGGGCCCAATGGCCTCCTCCTGCACCTATTTTCTATGTTTCTATGTTTCTATGTTTAGTGCAAGATAACATTTAGTGCAAGATAAAGTCCAGTAAAGTTGATCAAAGATAGTACGATAGTCTCCAATGAGATAGATACTAGCTCAAGACTGCTCTCTAGTCATCGACAGGAAGGTTCAGTTACATAGAAACTTAGTGTAGATAGTTTATGCATGCAACCAATAATATAGCTACCTCAATACCACTAACCACACCTTAGTTACCAATTATAGTAACGCCTTCTTCTCCTTCTGCGCAGTACAGTAGCAGACTGGAGACAGTGACTGCTGATGTGTGTTTAACCCTGTGTTCTCATTAAAGACTAGCGTAAAGTACCTCCAACCTCATCTACTGCATCCGCTGCTCTAGATGTCAACTGATTTACATCGGGGAGACTAAGCGGAGGTTGGGCGATCGTTTCGCCGAACACCTCCGCTCAGTCCGCAATAACCTACCTGAACTCCCGGTGGCTCAGCACTTCAACTCCCCCTCCCATTCCCAATCCGACCTCTCTGTCCAGGGTCTCCTCCATTGCCAGAGTGAGCAACACCGGAAATTGGAGGAACAGCACCTCATATTCCGCCTGGGTTGCTTGCGTCCGGATGGCATGAACGTTGAATTCTCCCAATTTTGCTAGCCCTTGCTGTCTCCTCCCATCCCCCCACCCTCGGGCTCCTCCTCCTCCCTTTTTCCTTCCTTCTCCCCCTCACCCCCCATCAGTCTGAAGAAGGGAATCGCCTATTTCCTTCGCTCCATAGATGCTGCTGCACCCGCTGAGTTTCTCCAGCATTTTTGTGTACCTTCGATCTTCCAGCATCTGCAGTTCCTTCTTGAACACAGTGTAAAGTACAAGTGTGTTTGATCACTCATTTACATGGTGTCAGTCGGAAAAGACTCGCGTCTCCTGTTTCCCGGGTTTTATTTCATTTTCTGAGTCTTATTTCTTTCTCTGAGTTTTGATTTCATTGACCATGGCATCCTCGTGCCAAAAGCTCGCACCCCTCATCTTTCATTCTTTCATCGCAGAGCGTTGGGCTACCTTCGAGTTGGACTTCAGCCACTACATCAACATCGCACATCGGAACGACCCCGATGCGGTCAAAGCCTCTCTACTTCTCAACCTTGCCGGCCCCGATGCCATGAGAGCAAGAACCTTCACCTACGACCCGCTGGTCCTGTGTCCCAATGATCAGGTACAGATACCTCTGGAGACTGCTGATGACCCGGTATGCCTGCTGCGCAAGTTCAGGGAGATTTGCGACCTGCCCTCGAACCGTATTTTAGAGAGGGCCCGTTTTTTCACAAGAAAGCAGCTGCCGGAGGAACCTGTTGAATGTTTCATTACTGACCTGCGTTACCAGTATCAGTATCAGTATATCTTTATTGTTATTTCCTGAGTACTCACATACCCAGAGGAAACAAAAAAACGTTACTCAACCAGTGTCCATTCAGTGTGCAGTACAAATAACAACAAGTAAATAGAAATAAAAATACATATATCTTGAACAAATTAAATTAAACACTCTACTCTCTACTAAACATCAACAGGCGTTCCGATCGCCAGCTGCTGCAGTGTGTCCAGGTTGGTGGTTGGTGTGCGATACTTTGGCAGGGGGCTAAGTCCATTTATCAGTCTTATAGCCTGCGGGAAGAAGCTGAGGAGCATCCTGCTGGTTTTGCAGCTAATGCTCCTGTACCTCTTCCCAGATGGCAGGATGGCGAATATGTGATGCGATGGGTGGTAGGGGTCTTTGATGATGGAGATGGCTCTGTTGACACATCTCTTCCTGTATATGTCCAGCAAGAAAGGGAGTGGAGCACCAATAATCCTGCTGGCGGTCTTCACAATCCTGTCTAGTTGGTGCCGTTCGTACGCCTTGCAGCTCCAGAACCAGGAAGTGATGCCGTTGGTTAATGTGCTCTCGACTGTCCCCCTATAAAAAATTCGTAGATGTGTAGTGGGGAGACCTGCTTTACGTAGTCTTCGGAGAGGGTGTAGGTTGTCGCATCTGCTGGGCTCTGACCCTTTCCACATCAGCTCCATCTGTGCTGTGGTGTTGGTGTGGACATCTATTATGACAGGTGGAGGTCCTAGGAACTGGTGTTTTCCCGCCCCTGCTGGGTCAACCACCATCTCCTTAGTTTTCCTACGTTGAGAATGTGGTGTGGGATTGTGTGACATCAGGTCATCTGACAGGTGGAGTCCTAGGAACTTCACGCTGCTGACCCTTTCCACATCAGCTCCATCGATGTGCAGAGGTGTATGGTGTTGTTTTCCTGCCCTCCTGAAGTCAACCACCATCTCCTTAGGATCCTGGCATAAGTATTTTTCCGATCAAGGTGTGACAGTACGAGGTTCAGTGTTGTTGAGACTGCGCCCTCTGTGGATCGGTTGGCTCTGTAGGCGAACTGCAGTGGGTCTAGGTCGGCAGGTAGACTATTTTTGATGTGCTGCATAACCAGTCGCTCAAAACACTTCATTACTATGGGTGTTAGAGCCACTGGTCGAAAGTCATTATGGCAGGCTGGGTTTGGTTTCTTCGGGACAGGGACGATGGTGGCACTCTTAAGACAGTTGGGCACTACTGCCTGGCTGAGTGAGATGTTAAAAATGTCTGTGAAGACATCTTTCAGTTGCTCGGCGCAGTCTCTTAAAACGCATCCAGGAATGTTGTCCGGCCCTGCAGCTTTGCGTGGATTGATGCTGGCAAAGGCCTTTTTAACTCCGGCTGCGGACAGCCTGAGCGACTGGTCACTGGGAGATGGCAGTAGTGCACGTGTCTGGGTGCTGTTTTTAACCTCAAACCGTGCGTAGAACTCATTCAGTTCATCTGGTAGAGAGGGGTCGTTTTGGCATATCCGCAGCGGGGGGGGGGGGGGCTTGTAGTCAGTGATGGTATGAAATCCCTGCCACAAGCGACGTGTGTCTTTGTCATTTGCGAAGTGGCCATACAGCCTCTTTGCTTCCCTGATCCCCCGGGATAGGTTACTCCTTGCCAGTTTGTATGCTGCGTTGTCCCCAGATTTAAATGCAGCATTCCAGATTCTCAGTAGGGAACACACTTCCCCAGTTAGCCAAGGTTTCTGATTGGCACGCCTCCTGACGGTTTTGACCACCGTTACATCCTCAATGCATTTATTGATGTATCCGATGATGGATTCTGTGTATTCTTGGAGGTTGATGCCACTGTCATCTGTTGCTGCCTCTCTGAAAATGGCCCACTGTGTGGTTTCGAAACAGTCTTGTAGTGCTGCGGTAGCTCCCTGTGGCCATGTTCTGACTTCTTTGACCGTTGGCCTGTCCTGTTTCACCCTGGGTCTATATGCAGGTGTGAGCATAACCGCTAGGTGGTCAGAGTTGCCGATATGGGGGAGGGGGGCTGCTTTATATGCATCTTTAATGTTGGTGTACACCAGGTCTAGTTTGTTCTTCCCCCTGGTTGCAATGTTCACATGCTGGTAGAATTTAGGCAGAACAGATGTAAGACTTGCCTGGTTGAAATCCCCAGCTGCCATGAAGAAAGCATCTGGATGTTCCATCTGCTGCTCACTGATGTTGTTGTAGAGTTCTGTCATAGCATCCTTCACGTCCGCGCTCGGTGGTACATAGACATACCTAGCCCAAAGGTGCCGTTTCGGTGCAATGACAGACCAGCTTACCAGGGACATTCTAGTGACGGAGATGCTCGATCAGAGGTTAAGATCGGAGCTCCTCAGGAAACCAGATCTGACTTTGAGCTAAGCCATGCACGCCTGCAGAATGGCTGAGGTCGTTGGCCCGCAGGTCGGTCAGCGGAGGTCGGACACGAAATCGATCAATCTGACCGGGTTTAACAGACCGCGTCCCTGGATGGATAACACAAAATTTGTGCCACGGGCCAGCTACGGTCCCGCCCCCCAGTAAGTGCCCCAATTGCAACTGCATGCATCAAAAGCAGTCGCCGTGCCCAGCTTACGGCAAATCCTGCAACTTTTGCAAGAAGTTAAATCATTTCTCTGCAGCTTGCCGCTCCCGTGGGAAAGTCCCACAGGCTTCTAGACCTAACTTAAACATGCTGATGCAAATTGATAACCAGTATGGTTCCCAGTCCTCGCTAGACACGCGCCCACCATTCTGATCCAATTAATTCTCAAGGGGAGGCGAGTGTGTTCTCACTCCTCCACGCACCTGGCCGACTACCCGATCCGACTGTCCTGGTAACTGTCAACAATTGCAGTTTTCATGCTAAGCTCGACACGGGTGCCAAGGTCAACGTAATGTCAACAAGCCCGTTCAAGAAGATTAAAAAAATGAGCTCCTAACGGCGGACCGCTCCATTCTGCATGCTTACGGGGGCGAGGTGCTGAGCGATGGGAAAGGCCACCTTCAATTGCGTGCTGAAGAAAACATCGCGGGCCCTTACGTTTTATGTTCTGAACTCTGACTGTGTGACTCTGTTGGGCAACCAGGCATGCCAGGACCTGGGACTTGTGTCGTTCGACCGAACGGTCCACAAAGTGCTGATTTCGCTGGATCCGATATCGGAATACCCCGACCTGTTTGACGATGAGCTGGGCAAGCTGCCCATCACGTTCAGAATTGCCATCGACCCGAAGGTGGCGGCCGTGGTCCGCGCAACGCATAGAGTGTCCCACGCCATGAAAGACAAAGTCAAGTCGATGTTGAACGACATGGTCACCATGGGAGTGCTGGAGGCGTTCAGCGAGCCCATCGAGTGGGTCTCCACCATGGTTGCCACCCTGAAAAAGGATAGAAACAAAATACGGGCGTGCATCAACCCGAAGGATTTAAACCTCACAATCAGGCGCCCCCACTACCCCATGAGGACCATGGAGGACGTTGCAGCCCAAGTCGGACAGGCCACTGTCTTCTTTGTCCTCGCAAATACCACTGGACAAGGGCTCCTCCGACCTGCCGATGCTCTCGACACCGTTTGGCAGGTTTAAGTTTCTGCGGATGCCATTCGGCATCAATTCTGCAAGCGAGGTGTTCCAGAGGGCGATGGAACAGTTGTTCTCCGACCTGCCGTGCGCCATCATCGTGGATGACATCCTGGTTTATGGAAAGGATGTTGCCGAGCACGACATGAACCTCCGCTGCGTCCTGGATTGGCCTCGACAGATCAACCTGAACCTGAACTCTAAAAAGTGCAGGATCCGGGTCTCGGAGGTCACTTACGTCGGGCATGGCTTCACTTTGGGCGGACTAAAGCCCGACCCAGTGAAGGCTGCCGCAATCACCGAGGTGCCGGCTCCCACCAATGTGCTCGGTCTGCAACGATTCCTGGGTATGGTGAACTATCTCGGGAAGTTTATACCCAATCTCAGCGAGCTGAGCTCGTCCCTGCGACAACTGACCAGAAAGGACACCGCTTGGTCCTAGTTCCCGCAACACCAGCAGGCGTTCGACCGTTTGAAGTCCAAGTTGGTCAGCACCCCGACACTAAGGTTTTTCGACCTACAGCGCCCGATCACTGTCACCTGCGACGCCTCCAGGTTCGGGCTCGGTGCGGCCTGCCTATAGTCCTCTGATGATGGATCGCTGTATCCAGTCTCGTATGCCTCCCGCTAAATGACCGACACTGAACAACGGTATGCTCAGATCGAAAAAGAGCTGCTCGCGGTTGTGTTCGCCTGCTCCAAATTTAAGGACTTCCTTTTTGGCAGCCGTTTTACAGTCGAGACTGACCGCCAGCCGCTGGTGACCATTTTAAACAAGCCGATCCGTGTTGCTCCTGCCAGGCTGCAGCGGATGATGTTGCAGCTACAGCGCTTTGCCTTTAAACTAGTCTACAAGAAGGGCACGGAGATGCACGTTGCAGACACTCTTTCTCGCGCCCCACGGGCTTCCTGCGAACACCACCCCTACGAACAAGAGGATCTACTCGTGCTCGCCGTTAACTTTGTTCCCACTAAGCAGCTCCAGTGTCTGGCCGAGCACACCGTTGCGGATCCCGCCCTACAGCGACTTTCTTCCGTGATCAAACGTGGCTGGCCAAGCAAGCGCGCCAGTGCACCGGCTGAGGCTCAACCTTTCTTCCTGGTCCACGACGAGCAGGTGATCCAGGACGGCATCATTGTTAAAGGTCACAAGGTCGTGGTCCCTTCCTCCCTGTACGACCAGTACTTCAACGTGGCCCACAGTGGGCACCCTGGGGCTGACGCGACGATTGCCCATGCTCAGTGCTAAATCTACTGGCCTGGCATGGCCAAGTACATCCGAGACCGCATCTCGTCGTGCTCTACCTGCAACAACCTTGCGCCCCACCAGCAACGGCAGCCACTTTTACAGCAACCGGCGCCTGCCATGGCCTGGACTTCGCTGGCTGCTGACATCCTCGAATGGCGCGGCAAGCAATATCTCATCCTGGCCGACTCGCACTCGAACTGGTTCGAGGTGGACCTTCTCACTCCCGTCACGTCCGAGATGGTTATCCGCAAGCTGCGGAGACATTTCTCCACTTTCGGCTCCCCGGTCCGCTTGCAGACCGACAAGGGCAGGCAGTTCACAAGGAACGAGTTCAAGGCATTCGCCAGCAAATGGAACTTCCACCATTTCACCAGTAGCCCGGAGTACCCACAGAGCAACGGTCTTGAGGAGCGGGCTGTCTGAAGTGCCAAACTTTTAATGGAGCAATCGTGCCTGACAAACTCCGATTTTTACCTAGACCTCATGAACCTCAGAAATATCTCCAAAGACCCGACCATGGGTTCACTTGCCCAGCGCCTGATGTCCAGGACAACCAATCGCTCAACACAAGCTACTGCCTCAAGTGTTGGAGGCTGCCTCCGTCCAGAGGCACATACAGGAAAGACATGATGTCCAGCGGCGATCCCACGACAGGTCGTGCAAACCTCTTAAGCCTTTGCTGCCAGGACAGGTCGTTCGGCTGCAGACTGCCAGCGGCTATTCCCGTCTCCCGACAGTGGTTGGCGTGGCCGAGTCTCCCCGCTCCTACACGGTTGACTTTGAAGGAACTGTTAATCGCAGGAGCCGTCAGCATCTGCTTGCCGTGAACGAGCCGAGACCGCCGCCCGAGGGTCCACACGCTCCGCCGCTGCTGTTCCAGCCACCGACAACCGTCCCGGTTTCTGACCCTTGCATGCCCCAGACCCCTAGCGTGCTGCGATCTCCTCCACATGGGTCGCCCTGTGCCGGCCACGTTTCAACTTCTCCTACATGTCGGTCCCCCCTCCCGTTCATGGTCTCCCCTGCGGCCTCGCCGTCTCCAGCTCCCGCTGATTCCTCTGTTCTTCCCGGTGAAGGTGGGGGGGGGGCATGGTCTGTACGCGCTCGGGTCTGGTTAGTAAGCCGCCTGTTCGTTACGGTGATTTTGTTTAATTTTGTTTAACTCTGTTGCCATGGTTCCATGCATGCTTGTTTTTCTAAGGGGAAGGATGTAGATGGTTTATGCATGCAACCAATAATATAGCTACCTCAATACCACTAACTACGCCTTAGTTACCAATTATAATAATGCCTTCTTCTCCTTCTGCGCAGTACAGTAGCAGACTGGAGACAGTGACAGCTGATGTGTGTTTAACCCTGTCTTCTCATTAAAGACTAGCGTAAAGTACAAATGTGTCTGATCACTTATTTACACATAGAAACATAGAAAATAGGTGCAGGAGTAGAGGCCATTCGGCCCTTCGAGCCTGCACCGCCATTCAATATGATCATGGCCGATCATCCAACTCAGTATCCTGTACCTGCCTTCTCTCCATACCCCCTGATCCCTTTAGCCACATCTAACTCCCTCCCAGCCAATGTTTAGAGGTATATGGGCCACTGGGAGGGGAGGGGAGATAGAGGGGTGAGAGAGAAAAGAGAGAGGGGGGGGGGGGGGGGGGGGGGGGGAGGGAAAAGAAAGGGAGAGAAAGAGAAGGGGAGAGAGTGTGGGGGAGAGGGGAGAGATAAATGTGAGAGAGAGAGGGTGAGGAAAGGGGGCAGAGAGGGGTGAAAGAGGGTGGGGAGAGGGGGAAAGCAGGGAAGGGGGCCAGTGGGAGGAGGCAAAAGGGAGAGAAGGGGAGAGAAAGAGAAGGGGAGAGAGGAAAGAGAAAGTGAGAGGGGAGAGAGATGGGAGGGGAAAGAGAAGGGGGAGAGAAGGGTGAGAGGAAGGGAAGGGGAGAGAGAGAGAGAGAGAAAGGGGGAGAGGGAAAGAGAGGGGGAGGGAGACAGAGGGGAGGTGTGAGATATGGGGTTGAGAGGGAAATAGATCACAGAGAGTGGTGAATCTCTGGAATTCTCTGACACAGAAGGTAGTTGAGGCCACAGTTCATTGGCTATATTCAAGTGGGAGTTAGATGTGGCCCTTGTGGCTAAAGGGATCAGTGGGTATGGAGAGAAGGCAGGTACAGGATACTGAGTTGGATGATCAGCCATGATCATATTGAATGGCGGTGCAGGCTCGAAGGGCCGAATGACCTACTCCTGCACCTATTTTCTATGTTTCTATGTTTCTATGATATGGACCAAGCGCAGGCAGATGGGACTCTGGGAGATGTTGGCCAGTGTGGGCAAGTTGGGCCAAAGGACCTGTTTCCACACAATCACTCTATGACTCTATGACCCAGATATAAACCCACAACTATGACATTGCAGCTTCACAAGCCCGTTAGTTGCAATGGCAACAAAAACATGATGCAAATGAGCTTATCGGTTAGTCTAGGGAAGCTAAACCATAACATAGCAGAAACTGCTGCGCTTGCATCGAGCCGAGTGGGCCGAACGCCATCAGTGCTGAGGCAGGGGTGTGGTTGATTTTGGGCAGGGTATTTCAGGAGGTTGACGTTGATGGAAAGAAGCTGTTCTTGAACCTGGAGATCACGTTTCTCAGGCTCCTGCACCTTCCTCCCGATGGTAGCAGCGAGATTGGTCCATGGGTTCCAGGAGCCTAATGAGGCCATCATAGAAACATAGAAACATAGACAATAGGTGCAGGAGTAGGCCATTCGACCCTTCGATATGACCATGGCTGATCATCCAACTCAGTATCCTGTACCTGCCTTCTCTCCATACCCCCTGATTCCTTTAGCCACAAGGGCCACATCTAACTCCCTCTTAAATATAGCCAATGAACTGTGGCCTCAACTACCTTCTGTGGCAGAGAATTCCACAGATTCACCACTCTCTGTGTGAAAAATGTTTTCCTCATCTCGGTCTTAAAAGATTTCCCCCTTATCCTTAAACTGTGACCCCAACTGCCACAGAGGGTAGTTGAGGCCACAGTTCATTGGCTATATTTAAGAGGGAGTTAGATGTGGCCCTTGTGGCTAAGGGGATCAGGGGGTATGGAGAGAAGGCAGGTACGGGATACTGAGTTGGATGATCAGCCATGATCATATTGAATGGCGGTGCAGGCTCGAAGGGCCGAATGGCCTACTCCTGCACCGATTTTCTATGTTTCTATGTTTCTATCATCCATGATTGAATGGTGGAGTAGACAAAGGGCCGAATGGCCTAATTCTGCTCCTATCACTTATGAACGAACTTCCAGAGAAGCGTAAGGAAGTTTGGCATGTCTCCATCGAGCCTACACGTTCACCACAGAAAGCCTACTGTCAGATTGGATCACAGCTTGGTTTGGGAACTGCTCTACCCAACACCGCAGAAAACTGCAGAGAGTTGTGGATGTGGCCCAGTCCTTCACATAGACCAGACTCCCCGCCATCAATTCCATCTCCACCTCACGCTGCCTCAGGAAAGCAGCCGACATCATCAAAGACTTGACCCTGTCCCACCCCGCTCGTTCCTTCTTCTTCCCGCTCCCGTCCGGCAGAAGGTACAGAAGCTTCACCTGCGGCTGCACACCTGTACATAGTACTAACATCATCATCAAGTATGCAGATGATACAACGGTGATTGGCCTCATCAGCAACAACGATGAGTCGGCCTATAGGGAGGAGGTCCAGCTCCTAGCAGCATGGTGCGCTGACAACAACCTGGCCCTTAACTCCAAGAAGACCAAGGAGCTCATTGTAGACTTCAGGAAGTCTAGGGGCGGCACGCACACCCCCATCCACATCAACGGGACGGAGGTGGAACGTGTTTCCAGCATCAGGTTCCTGGGGGGTCAACATCTCCGATGACCTCTCTTGGACACACAATACCTCAACTCTGGTCAAGAAGGCTCATCAGCGTCTCTTCTTCCTGAGGAGACTGAAGAAGGTCCATCTGACTCCTCAGATCCTGGTGAACTTCCACCGCTGCGCCATCGAGAGCATCCTTACCAACTGTATCACAGTATGGTATGGTAACTGCTCTGTCTCCGACCGGAAAGCACTGCAGAGGGTGGTGAAAATTGCCCAACGCATCACCGGTTCCTCGCTCCCCTCCATTGAGTCTGTCCAAAGCAAGCGTTGTCTGCGAAGGGCGCTCAGCATCGTCAACGGCTGCTCTCACCCCAACCATGGACTGTTTACCCTCCTACCATCTGGGAGGCGCTACAGGTCTCTCCGTTGCCGGTCCAGCAGGTCCAGGAACAGCTTCTTCCCTGCGGCTGTTACATTGCTCAACACTGTACCTCGATGACTGCCAGTCACCCCCCCCCCCCCCCCCCAGACACTCCATCCACCAGGAAAAAATAATTGCACTACTATGACTGTATGTACGTAAATATATTTATTTATTGCTCATATTCTAGGGAGATGCTAACTGCATTTCGGTGTCTCTGTACTGTACACTGCACAGACAATAAAGTTTGAATCTGAATCTGAATCTGAATCTGAATCTGTGGTGGTGGGCCTGATCTCAGACAACCATGAGAAGGCCTACCGGGAGGAGGTGGCTGATCTAGCACTCTGGTGTCAGGACAACAGCCTCCTCTTGAACATCAAAAAATCTAAGGAGCTGATCGTGGACTTTAGGAGGGCACATCATCCGAGGACGTACACTCCATTGAGGATAAATGGGGATACTGTGGATAGGGTGAGCTGCTTTAAATACCTGGGAGTCCACATCTCTGAGGATATGACATGGGCATCACACGCCACAGCACTCGTGAGTAAGGCAAGGCAGCGCCTTTACCACCTCAGGCAATTGAGGAAATTCAGAGTGTCTCCGAGGATCCTCCAGTGCTTCTACTCAGCGGCTGTGGAAAGCATCTTGTCCGGGAACATTACCATCTGGTTTGGGAATTGGTCTGCCCAGGACAAGAAGGCTCTGCAGAGAGTAGTGCGTTCAGCCGAACGCACTATGGGAATTTCACTCACCCCCCTGCAGGAACTATACAACAGGAGGTGCAACTCCAGAGCCAATAAAATCATGGGAGACCCCTTCCACCCCTGCAACGGACTGTTCCAGCTGCTACGGTCAGACAAACGCCTCCGTTGCCATGTTGTGAGAACGGAGAGGTTGAGAAGGAGTTTCTTCCCAGAGACCATTAGGACTGTAAACGCCTATCTCACCAGGGACTAACTTTACTGAACCACTCTACTGCTTTTTTTTAAATTGCTGTTTTTTTTCCCTTTTTCCTTCCGCCTACAATATTTAATATGTAAAAGAATATGTGATTCTGTTCCATTCTGTTTGTAGTTTGTTTGGTTGTTTGTTTGTTTGTTTTTTGCACAAAGTCCGCGAGCATTGCCACTTTTCATTTCACTGCACATCTCGTATGTGTGTGTGACGAATAAACTTGAATTGACTTGACTTGAGTTCAGGTTCTGGTTCTGACGGTGCAGGAAGGATCTGACAGGGAGGGCTCCCCTCACCGCCAGCCAAGCCAGGTCTTGGTGCTTGTTGGTGAGTTGTGGTGATGAGGCATTTCGCCAGACAAGCTTGGCAGTCTGCTCTGGGAACCACGCCACTGGATCCATGGAGTCATTTCCCTGCAGTGCCTGCAGGACGTTCCGTGCCTGCAGAAAACGCTGGTGAGTGTTGTGTACAGGTCACCTAACAGTAGTAGTGAAGTTGGAGATGGTATCAAACAGGAAATTAGAAATGCGTGCGACAAAGGCAAAACAGTTATAATGGGTGACTTCAATCTACATATAGATTGGGTGAATCAAATTGGCAGGGGTGCTGAGGAAGAGGATTTCTTGGAATGTATGCGGGATAGTTATCTAGATCAACATGTAGAGGGACCAACGAGAGAGCAGGTTATTTTAGACTGGGTATTGTGTAATGAGGAAGGGTTAGTTAGCAATCTTGTTGTGCGTGCCCCCTTGGGCAAGAGTGACCATAATATGGTTGAGTTCTTCATTAGGATGGAGAGTGACATTGTTAATTCAGAAACAATGGTTCTGAACTTAAAGAAAGGTAACTTTGAGGGTATGAGACGTGAATTGGCCAAGATTGACTGGCAATTAATTCTAAAAGGGTTGACGGTGGATATGCAATGGAAGACATTTAAAGACTGCATGGATGAACTACAAAAATTGTTCATCCCAGTTTGGCAAAAGAATAAATCAGGGAAGGCAGTACATCCGTGGATAACAAGGGAAATGAGGGATAGTATCAAAGCGAAGGATGAAGCGTACAAATTAGCCAGAAAAAGCAGCATACCAGAGGACTGGGAGAAATTCAGACCAGCAGAGGAGGACAAAGGGCTTAATTAGGAAAGGAAAAATAGCTTATGAAAGAAAACTGGCAGGGAACATAAAAACTGACTGCAAAAGTTTTTATAGATATGTTAAAAGAAAGAGATTAGTTAAAACAAATATAGGTCCCTTGCAGTCTGAAACAGGTGAGTTGATCATAGGGAACAAGCATATGGCATATGACCAATTGAATAACAATTTTGGTTCCGTCTTCACTAAGGAAGACATAAATAATCTGCTGGAAATAGCAGGGGACCGCGGAGTCAAAGGAGTTGGAGGAATTGAGTGAAATCCAGGTTATTCGGGAAGTGGTGTTGGGTAAATTGAATGGATTAAAGGCCAATAAATCCCCAGGGCCAGATAGGCTGCATCCCAGAGTACTTAAGGAAGTAGCTCCAGAAATAGTGGATGCATTAGTAATAATCTTTCAAAACTCTTTAGATTCTGGAGTAGTTCCTGCAGATTGGCGGGTAGCAAACGTAACCCCTCTTTTTAAGAAGGGAGGGAGAGAGAAAACGGGGAATTACAGACCAGTTAGTCTAACATCGGTAGTGGAGAAACTGCTAGAGTCAGTTATTAAAGATGGGATAGCAGCACATTTGGAAAGTGGTGAAATCATTGGATAAAGTCAGCATGGATTTACAAAAGGTAAATCATGTCTGACGAATCTTATAGAATTTTTTGAGGATGTAACTAGTAGCGTGGATAGGGGAGAACCAGTGGATGTGTTATATCTGGACTTCCAGAAGGCGTTCGACAAGGTCCCACATAAGAGATTAGTATACAAACTTAAAGCACATGCATTGGGGGTTCAGTATTGATGTGGATAGAGAACTGGCTGGCTAACAGGAAGCAAAGAGTAGGAATAAATGGGTCCTTTTCACAATGGCGGGCAGTGACTAGTGGGGTACCGCAAAGCTCAGTGCTGGGACCCCAGCTATTTACGATATATATTAATGATCTGAATGAGGGAATTGAAGGCAATATCTCCAAGTTTGCGGATGACACTAAGCTGGTGGGCAGTGTTAGCTGTGAGGAGGATGCTAGGAGACTGCAAGGTGACTTGGATAGGCTGGGTGAGTGGGCAAATGTATGGCAGATGCAGTATAATGTGGATAAATGTGATGTTATCCATTTTGGTGGCAAAAACAGGAAAGCAGACTATTATCTAAATGGTGGCCGATTAGGAAAAGGGGAGATACAGCGAGACCTGGGTGTCATGGTACACCAGTCATTGAAAGTAGGCATGCAGGTGCAGCAGGCAGTGAAAAAAGCAAATGGTATGTTAGCTTTCATAGCAAAAGGATTTGAGTATAGGAGCAGGGAGGTTCTACTGCAGTTGTACAGGGTCTTGGTGAGACCAAACCTGGAGTATTGCGTACAGTTTTGTTCTCCAAATCTGAGGAAGGACATTATTGCCATAGAGAGAGTGCAGAGAAGGTTCACCAGACTGATTCCTGGGATGTCAGGACTGTCTTATGAAGAAAGACTGGATAGACTTGGTTTATACTCTCTAGAATTTAGGAGATTGAGGGGGCATCTTATAGAAACTTACAAAATTCTAAGGGGTGGGACAGGCTAGATGCGGGAAGATTGTTCCCGATGTTGGGGAAGTCCAGGACAAGGGGTCACAGCTTAAGGATAAGGGGAAAATCCTTTAAAACCGAGATTAGAAAAACTTATTTCACACAGAGAGTGGTGAATCTCTGGAACTCTCTGCCACAGAGGGTAGTTGAGGCCACATTTCATTGGCTATATTTAAGAGGGAGTTAGATGTGGCCCTTGTGGCTAAAGGGATCAGGGGGTATGGAGAGAAGGCAGGTACGGGATACTGAGTTGGATGATCAGCCATGATTATATTGAATGGCGGTGCAGAAGGGCCGAATGGCCTACTCCTGCACCTAATTTCTATGTTTCTATGTTTCTATGTTCCATAATAATAATAATAATAATAATTTTATTTATAGAGCACTTTAAAAACAAATATAGCTGCAACAAAGTGCTGTACATCACTAATCATTGACAAAAAAGTTAATACACACCAATAATAACAATCAAAAGAAATAGTAGGAAAAGACATGTAAAATAAAGAAACATTAAAAACAATAAAAACAGAAGCAAAGTCTCAGGCATGGTCAAAAGCCAGGGAGTACAAATGTGTTTTAACACTGGATTTGAAGATGGACAGTGTGATGTGCAACGGCAGGGTGTTCCAGAGGTCCGGAGCAGCAACAGAGAAGGCTATCCCCTCTGAGCCTCCGATTAGACCTCGGTACCTCCAGGAGCAGCTGACCAGCTGACCTGAGGGACCGGGCAGGAGCGTATGGGTGGAGCAGCTCAGAGAGGTAAGGCGGGGCGAGCCCATTCAGAGATTTAAAAACAAATAACAGTATCTTAAAATGAACTCGAAAGCGCACCGATGGACTTGTGGTCAAAGGTATGGGTCTGGAAGAACCTTTCCACAAACGACAGATGGGGTGACAATGTCCAGCTGACTGGCATATTTCATGGCATCTGCCCCAGGCTCATCCTTCACAACACCGGGTACAGGTAGAACCTCAGCAGGTAGTTCCACTTGTTGCCCACGTGCCTTGGCTCTACACTCCGCCTGATGCAGCCACACACAAAGGTGGCCATCAGGGTGAGGGTTGCGTTGGGCAAGCATTTACCCCCCTATACATCAATGTTGTTGTCTTCCAGCTGCCAAACACTTTAATTTCACTTCCCATTCCGACACTGACCTTTCTGTCAGAGTGAGGACAAACGCAAATTGGAGGAACAGCACGTGATACTTCGCTAGGGCTGTTTACAACCTAACGCTATGAATATAGCTTCCTCTAGCTTCAAGTAGCCCTTGCACCCCCCCCACTCTCTCTGTGTCTGTCTTCCATCAAGTCATGCTTGCTTCAAAGTCATCTTGTTGAGTCTCATTGTCTGAAAAGCATTTGCACCTTGTCTACAGCTAACAGTCGCCTAAGATAGACACAAAATGCTGGAGTAACTCAGCGGGACAGGCAGCATCTCTGGAGAGAAGAAATGGGTGATGCTTCTGGTCGAGACCCTTCCTCAGACTGATGTCAGGGGAGAGGCAGATACATAGATAAGGAAATGTAAGGTGTGAAAACAGGACAATGGGAATGGGGATCAAGGAACATGTTGAATAGATCAAACAGAGATAAAAGGTATAAGACTGGTAGGAAAGCTGGGAAGGGGGGAGGGATGGAGAGAGAGGGAAAGCAAGGGTTACATGAAGTTAGAGAAGTCAATGTTCATGCTGCTGGGGTGCAAGCTGCCCAAGCGAAATATGAGGTGCTGTTCCTCCAAGTTGCGCTGGGCCTCACTCTGACAATGGAGGAGGCCCAGGACTGAAAGGTCAGTGTGGGATTGGCCTGTTACCTTTCTCATCGTTACATTTATGGATATCTTTCATCTATTTGTTCGATATCTCGCTACATCACCGTTTATGTCCCTAATTTCCCTCTCACCCCAACTCTCTGTTTGAAGAAGGGTCTCGACCCGAAATGTCACCTATTCCTTTTCTCCAAGGATGCTGCCTGACCCGCTGAGTTACTCCAGCTCTTTGTGTCTGTCTTAAACCAGCATCTGCAGTTATTCCCTACACATTATCTGTATATATACCCGTCACATTTGACAACTAGATAGACTTGGCTTGTACTCGCTACAATTTAGAAGACTGAGGGCGGATCTTATAGAAACTTACAAAATTCTTAAGGGGTTGGACAGGCTAGATGCAGGAAGATTGTTCCCGATGTTGGGGAAGTCCAGGACAAGGGGTCACGCAGTTTAAGGATAAGGAGGAAATCTTTTAGGACCGAGATGAGGAAAACATTTTTTCACACAGAGAATGGTGAATCTCTGGAATTCTCTGCCACAGAAGGTAGTTGAGGCCACAGTTCATTGGCTATATTTAAGAGGGAGTTAGATGTGGCCCTTGTGGCTAAAGGGATCAGGGGGTATGGAGAGAAGGCAGGTACAGGATACTGAGTTGGATGATCAGCCATGATCATATTGAATGGCGGTGCAGGCTTGAAGGGCCGAATGGCCTCTCCTGCCCCTATTTTCTATGTTTCTATGTTTCTATGACCTCCCAAAACACAGCACCTCTCTCCTTGTCTTTGAGTTTAGTGTAATTCGGAATCCATTTTCACTGCACCTATACAGCTAAATAATATTTTGCAATGAAAGCAATGTTTTCGAAACCCGGCCTCCGATAAACAGTGCTGGACACCTTCCTGTTCATCAGGAAACCATCTTGCGCCACCTCTCCCTGCTTCCTGCTTCTGAACCAACTTTCCCCCCACAGAACTCCTCCTCATGTACTACAAAGTTCACCCTGCTGCAGAGAGCCACACACAGCACGGAAACATGTCGTTTGGCCTGGCTTGCCTGCGCCGACCAACATGCCCCATCTACACTAGTCCCACCTGCCCGCATTTGGTCCATATCCCTCTGATCCATTCCTGTCCACGTACCTGTCCAAGTGTCATTTATGTTTGGGGCGGCACGGTGGCGCAGCGGTAGAGTTGCTGCCTTACAGTGTTTACAGCGCCAGAGAGCCAGGTTCGATCCCAACTATGGGTGCTATCTGTACGGAGTTTGCACGTTCTCCCTGTGACCATGTGGGTTTTCTCCGGGTGCTCCGGTTTCCTTCCACACTCCAAAGACGTACTGGCTTTTAAGTTTAGTATAAATGTAAAAAATGGGTCTGGTGTGTGTAGGGTAGTGTTATTATGCCCCTGTCCCACTTAGGGAACCTGAACGGAAACCTCTGGAGACTTGCAGCTGAGCACAGGGGGTATGGAGAGAAGGCAGGTACAGGATACTGAGTTGGATGATCAGCCATGATCATATTGAATGGCGGTGCAGGCTCGAAGGTCCGAATGGCCTACTCCTGCACCTATTTTCTTTGTTTCTATGTCAGGCAGCACCTCTGGAGAACATGGATAGGTGACATTTTAGGTCAGACTGACGGGGTCCGATGAAGGGTTCTGACCCAAAACGTTACCCATCCTATTTCTCCAGAGATGCTGCCTGACCCACTGCGTTTCATAGCAAAAGGATTTGAGTATAGGAGCAGGGAGGTTCTACTGCAGTTGTACAGGGTCTTGATGAGACCACACCTGGAGTATTGCGTACAGTTTTGGTCTCCCAATCTGAGGAAGGACATTATTGCCATAGAGGGAGTGCAGAGAACGTTCACCAGACTGATTCCTGGGATGTCAGGACTGTCTTATGAAGAAAGACGGGATAGACTTGGTTTATACTCTCTAGAATTTAGAAGATTGAGAGGGGATCTTATAGAAACTTACAAAATTCTTAAGGGGTTGGACAGGCTAGATGCAGGAAGATTGTTCCCGATGTTAGGGAAGTCCAGGACAAGGGGTCACAGCTTAAGGATAAGGGGGAAATCCTTTAAAAACCGAGATGAGAAGAACTTTTTTCACACAGAGAGTGGTGAATCTGTGGAACTCTCTGCCACAGAGGGTAATCGAGGCCAGTTCATTGGCTATATTTAAGAAGGAGTTAGATGTGGCCCTTGTGGCTGAGGGGATCAGAGGGTATGGAGAGAAGGCAGGTATGGGATACTGAGTTGGATGATCAGCCATGATCATATTGAATGGCGGTGCAGGCTCGAAGGGCCTAATGGCCTACTCCTGCACCTAATTTCTATGTTTCTATGTTTCTATGTTACTTGGCACTTTGTGTCTGTCCCCTTTCACCAACAATGTCCATGCCGAACATGATGCCAAGACCAACTCTTATCTGCCGGAACGTGACCCTTACCCCTCCATTTCCTGCAAATCCACGTGCCTGTCCATAAGCCTCTTAAACGCCACTATCGTACTGTATCTGCTTCCACCACCACCCCTGGCAGCGCGTTCCAGGCACCCACCACCTTCTGTGTAAAAAATACTTGCCCTGTACATCGCCTTTAAACTTTACCCCTCTCACCTTAAAGATTATTATTTGATATTTTCATCCCAGCAAAAAAAGGTTCTGAGTGTCTACCCTATCTGTGCCTCTCGTATTTTAAAATTCTTCTGTCAAGTCTCCCCTCAACCTCTGGCGTTCCAGAGAAAACAAGCCAAGTCTGTTCAACCTCTCCCTGTAGCTGAAGCCCTCTAATCCAAGCAGCATTCCGGCCTAATTCTGCTCCTATAACTAATTAACTTAGTTTAGTTTAGTTTAGTTTGACGTGGTTGTAGAGTTTCTGCCTTAAAGCACAGGAGATACAGGTTTGGGATGGAAACAGGCGGTTCGCACGGACCAGCGACCCCAGTACACTAATAGAAACATAGAAACATAGACAATAGGTGCAGGAGTAGAGGCCATTCGGCCCTTCGAGCCTGCACCGCCATTCAATATGATCATGGCTGATCATCCAACTCAGTATCCTGTACCTGCCTTCTCTCCATACCCCCTGATCCCTTTAGCCACAAGGGCCACATCTATAGCCAATGAACTGTGGCCTCAACTACCTTCTGTGGCAGAGAATTCCACAGATTCACCACCCTCTGTGAAAAATGTTTTTCTCATCTCGGTCCTAAAAGACTTCCCCCTTATCCTTAAACTGTGTGTGGCCCCTTGTTCTGGACTTCCCCAACATCGAGAACAATCTTCCTGCATCTAGCCTGTCCAACCCCGTAAGAATTTTGTAAGTTTCTATTAGAAATCTTTGCTATGAAATCTTTTCCTCTTCACCTTAAACCGATGTTCTCTGGTCCTCGATTCCTCTACTCTGGGCAAGAGACACTGTGCATCCGCCCAATCTATTCCCCTCGTAATTTTATACACTGTGTAGGATAGCGCTAGTGTGCGGGGTGATCGCTGATCGGCACCGACTCGTTGGGCCAAAGGACTATTTACACACAGTTTCTCGAAAGTCTAAAGTCTCCATGTCTTTCTCTAGCATTGCAGTTCACAACTCTTCCCTCCTTATCTCATACATTAGTCTCTTTTTCAACTGGGCTTTGCCCAATCATCGGCCCATCACCCCCTCCCCTCACCTGTATCCACCTATCACTCACCTGGTTTGTCCCGCCCTCACCAGCTTTCTCCCTTTCCCCTTCCACAACGTTTTAAATCTTTCCTCGACGGAGATGTGACTTTTTCCGTGTCGTATCTCCGTCCACACTGCGGCCTAACATTGTGGAGTTGGCGGCCCCTTGTTTGAGACGTCTACAGCTCCAAACCGCGGAGACTGTGGACTTTAACATCTCGGAGCGGGCGAGTCCTTTGCCGGGGTCGTCGGCCTTCGATGCTCCAACCTGGGGGAGCTGCGGGCTTTAACATAGAAACATAGAAACATAGACAATAGGTGCAGGAGGAGGCCATTCGGCCCTTCGAACCAGCACCGCCATTCATTGTGATCATGACTGATCGTCCCCAATCAATAACCCGTGCCTGCCTTCTCCCCGTATCCCTTGACTCCTCCAGCCCCTAGAGCTCTATCTAACTCTCTCTTAAATCCATCCAGTGACTTGGCCTCCACTGCCCTCTGTGGCAGGGAATTCCATAAATTCACAACTCTCTGGGTGAAAACGTTTTTTCTCAGTCTTAAATGACCCCTTTATTCTAAGACTGTGTGGCCCCTGGTTCTGGACTCGCCCAACATTGGGAACATTTTTCCTGCATCTAGCTTGTCCAGTCCTTTTATAATTGTATATGTTTCTATAAGATCCCCGCTCATCCTTCTAAACTCCAGTGAATACAAGCCTAGTCTTTTCAATCTTTCATCATATGACAGTCCAGCCATCCCAGGGATCAATCTCGTGAACCTACGCTGCACTGCCTCAATCACAAGGATGTCCTTCCTCAAATTCGGAGACCAAAACTGTACACAATACTCCAGATGTGGTCTCACCAGAGCCCTATACAACTGCAGAAGAACCTCTTTACTCCTAGATCTCTGAGATCTACGTTTTCCTCCCACACTCCAAAGACGTGTAGGTTTGCAGGTCAATTAGCTGGGTATAAATGTACAACACTCTCCAGGGTGTGTAGGATAGTAGCAGTGTATGGGGTGATTGCTGGTCGGTATGGACTCGAAGGGCCTGTTTCGAAACTAAATTCAATTAAACCTGGAGCCAGAACTGAGCGCAGCACTCAAATACGCAATAATGTTTGCGCATTTTTCCAAACTGTAGATGATATTGACTGAAGGATCTTACTGAAACCGGAAACCTTCCGTTAAGTCGGGACGGTATGGAACTGACATCTGCTTCCTCCTCATCACTGACCGATCTTTCTGTTTCCGTAGCTAACCACACATCTGTTGTTGCAACAGTACCTTACCCCACAGAGCTGTGATGTGCTCGACATACACATATAGAGTGTGTGAGGTTTCAGCCCCTGTTCAAATACTGAAAGAGGCTGCTCCTTAAGGGCCGTCCCACGAGCATGCGACTGCATGCGGCAAGCGTGACTGAACCGGAAGCGGGGGCCGCGCGGAGGTCGAGTGATCCCGTACGAGTTGACGTGAAATTTGAGCGAAGTCCGCGGGAAGTTTGCGCGTGACACACGGCGTCACATACGTTGCGTACGGTGTCGAGGTGGCTGCCGGCCGGCAGGCCGTTGCCGCGCGGAATTTTTGAACACGGTCAGTTTTTTTGAGCCCCGCGCGATGTCGGGACCAGCTCCGCACAACTCCATACGGCTCCGGCGATCGAAGTGGGACCGAGGCGCTAGGCGCTGTCCATGGGCAACCTGGGGGATTTCCGGGAGCGCTGAAGGGTGGAATACATCCTTAATAAGGATGGGGAAATAGTTATTTAATGGTATATTTGGAGAGAAAAACAGGAAAGTCGACTATTTGAATGGTGGCCGATTAGGAAAAGGGGAGATGCAACAAGACCTGGGTGTCATGGTACACCAGTCATTGAAAGTAGGCATGCAAGTGCAGCAGGCAGTGAAGAAAGCGAATGGTATGTTAGCTTTCATAGCAAAAGGATTGTGTACAGGAGCAGGGAGGTTCTACTGCAGTTGTACAGGGTCTTGGTGAGACCACACCTGGGGTATTGCGTACAGTTTTGGTCTCCAAATCTGAGGAAAGTCATTCTTGCCATAGAGGGAGTACAGAGAACGTTCACCAGACTGATTCCTAGGATGTCAGGACTTTCATATGAAGAAAGACTGTATAGACTCGGCTTGTACTCGCTAGAATTTAGAAGATTGAGGGGGGATCTTATAGAGACGTACAAAATTCTTAAGGGGTTGGACAGGCTAGATGCAGGAAGTTTATTCCCGATGTTGGGGAAGTCCAGGACAAGGGGTCACAGTTTAAGGATAAGGGGGAAATCTTTTAGCACCGAGATGAGAAAAACATTTTTTCACACAGAGAGATTGGTCGGTGCAGGCTCGATGGGCTGAACGGCCTATTTCCACGCTGTACCTCTAAGTCTAAGGTTATGTCCAAACACTGCTGTAGTAACTCAGCAGCATCTCTGGAGAACATGAAACGGTGACTTTTCAGGTTGAGATCCTTCTTCAGTCTGGAGTAACTCAGCGGGTCGGGCAACATCTCTGGTGAAAACGGAATGGGTGACATTTCAGGTCCCATGTTTAGACTCTTCGCGTAGGTTTTGGGACACGGTTTAGTGGGACTACTGTTGGGAGGGGGGGAGAACCAATTCTTTCAGTTTAGTTTATTGTCACGTGTACCGAGGTACAGTGAAAAACGTTTTGTTACGTGCTAACCAGTCAGCGGAATGACAATACATGATTACAGTCGACCTATTTACAGCGTATAGACACATGATAAGGGAATAACGTTTAGTGCAAGGTAAAGCCAGCATAGTCTGATCAAGATAGTCCGAGGGTCACCAATGAGGTAGATAGTAGTTCAGGACCGCTCTCTGGTTGTGGTAGGATGGTTCAGTTGCTTGATAATAGCTGGGAAGAAACTGTCCCTGAAAATCTGGAGGTGTGTGCGTTTGTTTTCACACTTCTGTACCTTGTCCGATGGGAGAGGGGAGAAGAGGGAGTGGCCGGGGTGAGACTGGTCCGTGATGATGCTGCTGGCCTTGCCGAGGCAGCGTGATCTGTAGATGGAGTTGATGGTAGGGAGGTTTGGTTTATGTGTGTGATGGTCTGGGCCACGTCCACAATTCGCTGTGATTTCTTGCGGTCTTGGATGTAGCTGTTCCCAAACCATGCTGTGATCTACGGGACCCTGAGTGAGTTGTGGTAGGCTGAGGTGTGTTCGATTGTAACGGCAGGAACTTCAGCGTGTGGGATTCTTTTTTATTTTAACCAAAAATCATTTATTCAATTATTTACAATAATATATACAAAACGATATAATTCAAAATAAAACCCACCGCCGTAATACAAGTCAAACAAATACTCTTCAATATAGAAACATAGAAAATAGGTGCAGGAGAAGGCCATTCGGCCCTTCGAGCCTGTACCGCTATTCAATATGATCATGGCTGATCATCCAACTCAGTATCCCGTACCTGCCTTTTCCCCATACCCCCTGACCCCTTTAGCCACAAGGGCCACATCTAACTCCCTCTTAAATATAGCCAATTAACTGGCCTCAACTGTGGCAGAGAATTCCACAGATTCATCACTCTCTGTGTGAAAAATGTTTTTCTCATCTCGGTCCTAAAAGATTTCCCCCTTATCCTTAAACTGTGACCCCTTGTTCTGGACTTCCCCAACATCGGGAATAAACTTCCTGCATCTAGCTTGTCCAAACCCTTAAGAATTTTGTTTCTGTAAGATCCCCCCTCAATCTTCTAAATTCTAGCGAATACAAGCCGAGCCTATCCAGTTTTTCTTCATAAGGAAGTCCTGACATCCCAGGAATCAGTTTGGTGAACCTTCTCTGTACTCCCTCTATGGCAAGAATGTCTTTCCTCAGATTAGGAGACCAAAACTGTACGCAATACTCCAGGTGTGGTCTCACCAATACCCTGTACAACTGCAGTAGAACCTCCCTGCTCCTATACTCAAATCCTCTTGCTATGAATGCCAACATACCATTCGCTTTCTTCACTGCCTTCTGCACCTGCATGCCCACTTTCAATGACTGGTGTACCATGACACCCAGGTCTCGTTGCATCTCCCCTTTTCCTAATCGGCCACCATTCAGATAATAGTCTACTTCCCTGTTTTTGCCACCAAAGTGGATAAACTCACATTTATCCACATTATACTGTGATGGGATGGGGAGGGAGATTCACTCTGTGTCTTACCCCAAGGAGCGCACATGTGTCCTTGTTGGGTTGGGTTGCTCCTAGGCCTTCCCAAGCTGGCCATCCGCCAGTCACGGCAACAGGCAGAAGAGGGCTGTGCCTGAGCCGGCGGCCTGCCCCTTTTCCGGGGTTTCGTCCGTGCCCGGGTGGCACGAGAGAGGGGCACTATGGAGCATTTCCGGGACCGCTGGGAGTAGAATGTATCCATGACAAGGATTGTAACATAGTTGTTTTGGTGTGTAAAAATTTGGGAATATTAATTTAGACAATTGAGTGATTTTGTAGTATGCTGGTGGGCATGTGTTGCATTGTATATATTATTGCAATAATTGATGAAATTAACTTTTGTTAAAAAAAAGAACATTATTATTACAGATGAAATATGGGAAAGGACATGTCTCTTGGGCCATAAGCTGACAAGCAGCCCCTCTTGGAGGGGGTTTGATTGGAAAATTAAAATGAGAGTATTTAGGACACTGGCAAGATACAGTAACACCTCAAATTTAAGCTGGAGACAATGTGGGAAGATCGGTGATCACACACATATTTTTTGGGATTGTCCCAAATTGTACCAATACTGGAGACACATCCAGGTAGAGATTAAATTCATTCTGGGAATGGATCTAACTTTGGAACCGGCTTGTTTCATATTAGGAGATACTCCAGCAGCGACAGATATTCAAAACCTGAAATATTTGCTTGGGGTGATGCTGTTGATTGTTAAAAAGATGATAACAGTGCTATGGAGAAAGGAAATGCCACCGAATGTTCAACAGTGGAGGGAAAGATTGAAAAATGTATACTTGATGGAAAGTATAACGGCCAAACTCCAGTTGAGGACTGATGCCTTTAATATTATACTAGACCAAGTGCAGACCCGTTGGGTGTGCTCCCCCAATGGTGCGATCCCCCAACCCAATATTCCACCATGCACCCGTCTCCTCCAACGGAACTGAACCCGTTCCCAAATGTAAGATTCCAGCACTCCCCTGCCTCCCTCAGCAGTGGATTGAAAAAAAATCCCAATTGCACCTACCCTGCCTGCTGCAGCAGTTCCAATTGCAATACCAATTGGCCCTCCCCCTCCTGTTGAAGCACTTGCTGTGATATCCCATTGAGGTGAAAAGTTCAGAGTGTTCCTGTCTTGCAACTTTGTTTTGAAGTGTGTTGGAAGCTGATAGGAAGGAGCAGCCGTCCATGTAAATGGATCCATTCTGATTGGACATCTGCGAGTATTGGGCATTGTGACATCACACGATGGAACGAATCAAAAGGCAGAAAGGCAGCCGACAGCCGGACGGACGGCAGCAACAGAGTTTTATATAATAACTAGACCAAGTGCAGACCCGTTGGGTCTGTTTCCCCAACAGCGTTTGCGGGGGGGGGGGGAGGAGGAGGGAGGAAGAGGAAACGGGATAGATTTGGGAGGGAAAGGAGAGGGGGGGGTGGGGGGTGAGAGATGGGAGGGAGGATGGGGTGGGGGACAGAGGGGAAAGAGTGGGGAGGGAGAGAGTGGAGGGGAAGGGGGAGAGAAGTGGAAGAGTGGGGAGGGAGGTGGAGAGGGGTAGCGGGAGTGATGGAAGAGGGACAGAGGGATAGGTGGAAGGGGGGGGGGGGAGAGAGGGAAGGGGGTGGGGTAGACAGGGAAGGGGGGTGCGGGAGAGAGGGATGGGAGAGGGGTGAGGAGAGGGGGAGGAGAGAGTGGGAGAGAAGTGAAAGAGTGGGAGAGAAGTGAAAGAGTGGGGAGGGAGGGAGGGGGGGTAGCGGGAGTGGTAGAAGAGGGACGGGGGGAGTGGTGGAAGAGGGACAGAGGGGTAGGGGATGGGGTGGGGGAGAGAGGGGAAGGGGGGAAGAGAGAGGGGTGGGGGTGGGAGAGGCGTGGGGTAAGGGATAGAAGTGGAAGAGTGGGGAGGGGGGGGTAGGGGGGAGTGGTGAAAGAGGGACAGAGGGGTAGGGGGAAGGGGGTGGCGGTAGCGATGTAAGGGGGGTAGGGGAGAGAGAGATGGGTGGGAGAGGGAGAGGGGTGGGGAGAGGGAAACATAGAAATTAAGTGCAGGAGTAGGCCATTCGGACCTTTGAGCCTGCACCACCATTCAATATGATCATGGCTGATCATCCAACTCAGTATCCTGTACCTGCCTTCTCTCCATACCCCCTGATCCCTTTAGCCACACTGGCCACATCTAAATCCCTCTTAAATATAGCCAATGAACTGGCCTCAACTACCTTCATCCTTAAACTGTGTCCCGCTTGTCCTGGAGTTCCCCAACATCGGGAACAATCTTCCTGCATCAGACAAATGCAATTCAGGACTTTTCTCTTCACAAGCAAAGTCAGAATGACAGTTAGTGAAGAATTCGAACAATCGCTGAATGTTCAGATGCTGCGCGCGCGCCTCCTGCACGAAAGGGGGGGGAGGGGGCGCGTGTGTCGTCACGCACAAAGATCTTGTAGCGGTGAGCTCCGCTATAAGATCTTTGGTCACACACTAAGCTCGCGCCTCCACAAACAGATGAGCGTTTTCTTGAATGGAGAGCACGTGGGTGCCTCCACAAACAGTCACACGCACTGTGGACCCGCCCCCACAAACAATATTGGGGGAGGAAGGGGAGGAGGAGGGGGGAGAGGGGGAGGGGGAGGAGAAGAAGAGGGGGAGGAGAGGATGGGGGAGAGAGGTGGGGGGAGGGGTTAGAGCAGGTGTGCATGAGTCGAGAGAAGAGAGAAGGGCAGAGAGAGAGAGGGAGGCTGGGACAACAACAAAAAAGCTGGATAAACTAAGCGGGTGCAGCGGCATCTATGGACCGAAGGAAAAGGGCAACGTTTTTGGCCGAAACCCGGAAGAAGGGTTTTGGCCAAAAACGTTGACCATTCAATTCGCTCCATAGATGCTGCCGCACCCGCTGTGTTTATCCAGCTTTTTTTATGTCGACCATCGATTTTCCAGCATATGTAGTTCCTTCTTAAAGGCAGAGACTGTGCACGGTAAGGGAATGAGGAGGGAGAGGGGGAAGAGTGCGGAGGGAGGGGGAGAGTGGGATGGGTGGAAGAGAGGGGTGGGGGGGAGAGAGGGGAAAGAGTGTGGGGGGGGAGGGGGGGGGGGGGGGAGAAGTGGAAGAGTGGGGAGGGGAGGGGGGGAGGGGGGGAGAGGGAGAGGGGTAGCAGGAATGGTGGAAGAGGGACAGGGGGAGTGGTGGAAGAGGGACAGAGGGGTAGGGGAAGGGGTGGGGGAGAGAGGGGAAGGGAGGGGGAGACAGGGGTGGAGGAGGGAGAGGGGTGGGGTAAGGGGAGAGAAGCGGCGGGAGAGGGAGGGGAAGGGGGAGTGGTGGAAGAGGGACAGAGGTGAAGGGTGCGGGGCAGAGGGAAGGGGGTGGGGTAGAGAGGGAAGGGGTGGGAGAGAGAGGGATGGGAGAGGGGTGAGGAGAGGGAGAGGGGGAGGAGAGAAGGAGGAGAGAAGTGGAAGAATGGGCAGGGAGGGAGGGGTAGCGGGAGTGGTGGAAGAGGGACGGGGGAGTGGTGGAAGAGGGACAGGGGTTGGGGAAGGGGTGTGACAGGGAAGGGTAGAAAGAGGGGTGAGGTAGGGAGAAGGGTGGAGGAAGAGGAGAGAAGTGGGAGAGTGGAGAGGAAGGGGTAGAGAGACTGGTGGAAGAGGGACAGAGTGGTAGGGGAAGGGGGTGGGGTAGAGAGGGAAGGGGTGTGGGAGAGAGAGAGAGATGAGTGGCAGAGGGAGAGGGGTGAGGAGAGGGACACATAGAAACATAATTAAGTGCAGGAGTAGGCCATTCGGCCCTTCGAGTCTGCACCGCCATTCAATATGATCACGGCTGATCATCCAACTCAGTATCCCGTACCTGCCTTCTCTCCATACCCCCTGATCCCTTTAGCCACAAGGGCCACATCTAACTCCCTCTTAAATATAGCCAATGAACTGACCTCAACTACCTTCTGTGGCAGAGAATTCCAGAGACTCACCACTATCTGTGTGAAAAATGTTTTCCTCATCTCAGTACTAAAGGATTTCCCCTTTATCCTTAAACTGTGTCCCGCTTGTCCTGGACTTCCCCAACATCTGGAACAATCTTCCTGCATCAGACAAATGCAATTCAGGACTTTTCTTTTCACAAGCAAAGACAGAATGACAGTTAGTGAAGAATTCGAATAATCACTGAGCGTTCTCTATGGCAACAATGTATTTGAGCATTGGGCATTGTGACATCACACGATGGAACGTTCACCAGGGGCTGGGGCAGGTGCTGCTTCTATGGGTGAGAAACCAGTTTATTTTTGAAATATTGTGGTGGGGAGGGGGGGGGGGGGGGTGAAGGATTTGATTAAAAAAGTGTACTTAAACACGACGAAATGTAATGAGGAGCGGATACTTAGAAAGAAAAGCGAAATCTCTACCGAAATGGAAAATATGTCGGCGATTCCGCATCCGGTTTCGGAGTTGCGGGGAATCAAAGGAAGAAATGCGGCCGGAAGCCGTACATGCAAATGGATCCATTCCGATTGGACGTCTGCGAGCGTCGGGCATCGCGATTGGACGTCCGCGAGCATCAGGCATTGTGACATCGTACGGCGGGAATGAATCGAAAGGCAGGAAGGGCGCCGTACGGCAGGCGGTCGGATGGGGCGAGAGTTTTAATATTAGATAGATAGATAGATAGATGGAAGCCGGGAGTATTACAAATGCCAAGAATGATTAAAGATATGAATTGATGAGCTTGCTTTGGTGCCTGTGAATAAGATGCTTCTATGGTAGAATGTTAACAGGATCTGATGCGATGCTAATAGAGGCTAGGTGATCTGTACTTTGTCAATTTGCGATTGTCCTTTGTGTGTCTTTTTGTTTGGTCTGTTTGTGTATTTTGTTATGTAAATCAATGTTGAGTTCAAAAAAAAGGAGTGCATATGACAGGATGGTGCTGATGGAGTTTCACCCATATAACATGATATAAAATAATATTCACAAAACCAAACCGTGGTAACACACCGATCACCATAGTACTAAATCATAGTACTAAATCATCAAATTATCTAAGACGCTACATTTCAAATGTAACACAATCCTTATAGAAATCCCCCAGGGTGCGTGTAGTCCCTCGAATGTACCACCTGGGCATCATGCAACCCCGAAAAAATGTCAGTAAGCCGGCTGGGGCAGAGCCCTCTTCCATCTGACATCGTGACTCGCGGATGGCCAGCTTGCAACCCGACCAGAACATCTTTTTTTTTTTTTTTTTTTTTTTTTTTAAATCAAGAAATTTATTCAATTATTAAAAAATATAATAATTACACTACAATAAAACAAGCCAGAACCCACCACCATAAATACAATACAAACATATATCCATAATAAACTATTATACAATTATGATACAATCCTTATTGAGGATACATTCAACACCCTGTGGAGCCCAGCGGTCCCGGAACTCCCTCAGGGTGCCCACAGTATTCCCTTTCTAATCCCACCCAGGCACGGACGTAACCCCGGAAAAGGGGCAGGCAGCTGGCCCGGGTAGAGCCCTCCGCCGTCTGGCGCTGTGACTCGCGGATAGCCAGCTTGCCCTGAGCCCAACCCTCTCCACTGGGCACAGGGGTGTCTATACATGGTTAGATGCCACTAAGTAGATGGCAATGGCCATAATCATTTGTGTGTTGCAAGGCCACCAGGGTCCCCTTCCATGTGCTGACCTCTCCTTTGGAGAAGGAATTTTTAACAAGGCTCCGCTTCTTCAACATCTGCAGTAAGATGCTGCAGAAGTTCTACCCATCGGTGGTAGCCAGTGCCATCTTCTTCGCTGCCTTGTGCTGGGGCAACAGGGCGAAGGCTGCAGACACCAACACGATCAACAAACTCATCAGGAAGGCCGGCTCCGTCCTGGGGGCGGAGTTGGATTCACGGGAGGTTGGTCTTGGAGGGGGGGATGCTCCTCAAACTGCGGAGCATCTTTTGGACAATACAGCTCACCCCCTCCATGACACACTGGTCAACCTGAGGAGCACCTTCAGCAACAGACTGGTTCCACCAAGATGCAGCACAGAACGCCACAGGAGATCCTTCTTCCCTGTGGCTATCAAACTGTACAACTCCTCCCCCTTCTGTCGTGGGTTAGAATGACACTGACTCCACTCCCCCTCCCTAATCTTTGCACAAAATCCCCCCCCCCCAAGCCTTTCCACTCAAGTCACATTAATTTCATGTTTCATGTTGGGGAGGAGAGGGGAGGGGAGGGGAGGGGGCATGGAGGGACGGGGGAGGGGCATGGAGTGGAGGGGGAAGGGAGGGCGGGGTGGGGGGGGGGAGGGGCAGGAAGGGGGGGAGAGGGGGCAGGGGGGGGGCAGGGGGGGAGGGGCAAGGGAGGGGAGGGGCAGGGAAGGGAGGGGAGGGGGGGGGGGGGGGAAGGGAGGGCAGGGGGAGGGGCAGGGAGGGGAGGGGAGGGCAGGGGGGGAGGGGCAGGGAAGTGAGGGGCAGGGAGGGGAGGGGCAGGGGGGGGGCAGGGGCAGGGAGGAGGGAGGGGCAGGGAGGGGGAGGAGCAGGGAGGGGAGGGGTGGGGCAGGGGGGGGGGGGGAGGGGCAGGGAGGGTAGCTCACGGCTACCAAGTGACGTTATTTCTCCAAAACAAAACAAAACTGGAAACGGAGGTACAGGAGCAGAATTGGGCCATTCGGCCCCATCAAGTCTACTCCGCCATTCAATCGTGGCTGATCCATCTCTCCCTCCATTGGCCGATCCAGGCCTTTCACTATTCGGTATGTTTCTGAGTCTGCGATGGGGCAGTAGGAGGGGGGCGGGGGATGGGGTTAGGGGGGTCTTTACGGTGGAGATGAAGGTGATGTTCTCTGCCTCGGTGGGCACTGGGGTCCCGTTGTCCTTGTTGCGGCGGTTGCGACGGCAACGGCAGGAGACCATTGCGCCCACGGTCGCTACCAGCTGGGTCTTCTGGAAGGCCTCTGTGCTGAAGTAGTAGAGGATGGGATCGAGAGCGGCGTTGGAGGAAGCCAGGAGCTGGGCCGCGTGGTAGACGAGGAGCGCGGTGCGATTTGAACGCCGTTGAAGTTGGCCGTAGAAGGGCAGCACGGCGTGGTAGGGCAGGAAACAGAAGGTAAAGATCAGCAGGTTGGCCAGGATCATGTTCTGGGTCTTGCGCACCTTGTTGAGGTGGGGGTCCGGCCTGCCGCTGCCCCTCACACTCCTCAGTGCCAGCAGGGAGCAGACCAGGAGCAGAGCGAAGGGCAGCCCAAAGCCAATGGAGAGGGTGAAGGACACAGTCAGGGGATTGGTCACTGCACTGTGATCGAGGCAACTGTGGTTGGTGGCATTGTTCTTGCCCAGCTTCAAGATGAGGTAGGGTGGCAGGCTGGAGCCAACCGATAGCAGCCAGACCACGGCACTGACCCAGGGGGCGGCATGGTGAAGCCGACGGAGGGGCAAGTGCATGGGCCAGAGGGTGGCGATGCAGCGGTCCAGGCTGATGCAGGCCAGGAAGAAAATGCTGGTGTACATGTTGACCAGAAAGATGAGGCCGGTGACCTGGCACACCTGCTGTGCCACCTTCCCGCTCCTGGTGATGTACACCAACCGGAAGGGCAGGAAGCAGACCAGCAGGAGGTCAGCCGTGGCCAGGTTCCTCATGTACACCATGGTGCCCGAGCGCAGGTGGATGTCGTGGCAGAAGACCCATAGGGCAACCACGTTGAGGACCAGCCCCATGGCGATGATGACACCATACACCAGGGTGAAAGGCAGCTCCCACTGTCTCTCTGTCCCGTTCCCCTTCTCTGTGGCGTTGCCCTCTGTCCCGTTCCCCATCTCTGTGGCGTTGTCCTCTGACCAAGTCCTGTAACCAGAGAGGCAGCAAGTGAGGGAAGGGCAAGCGGGAAAGGCTGATAGAAACATAGAAACACAGAAACAGGCTCTGGATTTTGTTTTTGACGGCTGGTGGGGTGAAAGGTGAGGATCCTCCACCATAGATGAGCCTCGCACCAGGGTCTCCACTATACCCCGCAATAATGCTCACTCTCCCCATCCCCCCACTCGCAACAAGGGCAGAGTCTCCCAACTCCTCACCTTTCACCCCACCAGTCGTCACATACAACAAGTAATCCTCCGTCAGTTTCGCCACCTCCAACGTGACCCCACCACTCGCCACATCTTCTCATCTCCCCCCATGTCTGCCTTCCGCAAAGTCCGCTCCCTCCGTAACTCCCTTGTCAATTCTTCCCTTCCCTCCCGTACCACCCCCTCCCCGGGCACTTTCCGTTGCAATCGCACAAGATGCAACACTTGTCGCTTTACCTCCCCCCCCCTACTCCATTCAAGGACCCAAGCAGTCGTTCCAGGTGCGACAGAGGTTCACCAGCATCTCCTCCAACCTCATCTATTGCATCCGCTGCTCTAGATGTCAGCTGATCTACATCGGTGAGACCAAGCGGAGGCTGGGCGATTGTTTCACCGAACACCTCCACTCGGTCCGCAATAACCAACCTAACCTCCCGGTGGCTCAGCATTTCAACTACCCCTCCCATTCCGTATCCGACCTTTCTGTCCTGGGCCTCTTCCATGGCCAGAGTGAGCAACACCGAAAATTGGAGGAACAGCACCTCATATTCTGCTTGGGGAGTCTGCATCCTGGGGGCATGAACATTGAATTCTCCCAATCTCGTTAGTCCTTGCTGTCTCCTCCCATTCCTCAGCCCTCGGGCTCCTCCTCCTCCTCCTTTTTCCTTTCTTCTCCCCGCCACCCCCCCCCCACCACCCATCAGCCTGAAGAAGGGTTTTGGCCCAAAACGTTGCCTATTTCCTTCGCTCCATAGATGCTGCTGCACCCGCTGAGTTTCTCCAGCATTTTTGTGTAATGCAGAAAGAGGAGTAGGCCATTCGGACCTTCGAGCCAGCACCACCATTCAATATCATCATGGCTGATCATCCAAAATCAGTACCCCGTTCCTACTTTCTCACAAGGTCATAAGTTCTTTGGAATAGAATTAGGCCATTTGGCCCATCAAGTCAACCACCATTCAATCATGGCTGATCTATCTCTCCTTCCCAACCCCATTTTCCTGCCTTCTCCCCATGACAATAGATAGAAACATAGAAACATAGAAATTAGGTGCAGGATAGGCCATTCGGCCCTTCGAGCCTGCACCGCCATTCAATATGATCATGGCTGATCATCCAACTCAGTATCCCGTACCTGCCTTCTCTCCATACCCCCTGATCCCCTTAGCCACAAGGGCCACATCTAACTCCCTCTTAATATAGCCAATGAACTGGCCTCAACTACCCTCTGTGGCAGAGAGTTCCAGAGATTCACCACTCTCTGTGTGAAAAAAGTTCTTCTCATCTCGGTTTTTAAGGATTTCCCCCTTATCCTTAAGCTGTGACCCTTTGTCCTGGACTTCCCTAACATCAGGAACACTCTTCCTGCATCTAGCCTGTCCAACCCCTTAAGAATTTTGTAAGTTTCTATAAGATCCCCTCTCAATCTCCTACATGATAGACAATAGACTATAGGTGCTGGAGTAGGCCATTCAGCCCTTCGAACCAGCACCGCCATTCAATGTGATCATCCACAATCAGTACCCCGTTCCTGCCTTCTCCCCATATCCCTTGACACCGCTATCTTTAAGAGCTCTATCTAACTCTCTATTGAAAGCATCCAGAGAACCGGCCTCCACTGTCCTCTGAGGCATGCAGGTACAGCAGGCTGTGAAGAAAGCAAATGGCATGTTGGCCTTCATAACAAGAGGAGTTGAGTATGGGAGCAAAGAGGTCCTTCTGCAGTTGTACAGAGCCCTAGTGAGACAACACCTGGAGTATTGTGTGCGGTTTTGGTCTCCAAATTTGAGGAAGGACATTCTTGCTATTGAGGGAGTGCAGCGTAGGTTTACAAGGTTAATTCCCGGGATGGCGGGACTGTCATATGCTGAGAGAATGGAGCGGCTGGGCTTGTATACTCTGGAATTTATAAGGATGAGAGGAGATCTTATTGAAACATATTAAAGGTGACACGCTAGAGGCAGGAAACATGTTCCTGTTGTTGGGGGGGGGGTCCAGAACCAGGGGCTACAGTTTAAGAATAAGGAATAAGCCATTTAGAACAGAGATGAGGAAACACTTTTTCACACAGAAAGTTTTTCACACAGAAATTATCTGCCTCAGAGGTCAGTGGAGGCCGGTTCTCTGGATACTTTCAAGATAGAGCTCTTGGAAATAGCAGAGTCAGGAGATATGGGGAGAAGGCAGGAACAGGGTACTGATTGTGGATGATCAGCCATGTTCATAGCAAAAGGATTTGAGTATAGGAGCAGGGAGGTTCTACTGCAGTTTTACAAGGTCTTGGTGAGACCACACCTGGAGTATTGCGTACAGTTTTGGTCTCCAAATCTGAGGAAGGACATTATTGCCATAGAGGGAGTGCAGAGAAGGTTCACCAGACTGATTCCTGGGATGTCAGGACTTTCATATGAAGAAAGACTGGATAGACTCGGCTTGTACTCGCTAGAATTTAGGAGATTGAGGGGAGATCTTATAGAAACTTACAAAATTCTTAAAGGGTTGGACAGGCTAGATGCAGGAAGATTGTTCCCGATGTTTGGGAAGTCCAGGACAAGGGATCACAGCTTAAGGATAGAAGGGAAATCCTTTAGGACCGAGATGAGAAAAACCTTTTTCACAAAGAGAGTGGTGAATCTCTGGAACTCTCTGCCACAGAAGGTAGTTGAGGCCAGTTCATTAGCCATATTTAAGAGGGAGTTAGATGTGGCCCTTGTGGCTAAAGGGATCAGGGGGTATGGAGAGAAGGCAGGTACAGGATACTGAGTTGAATGATCAGCCATGATCACATTGAATGGCGGTGCAGGCTTGAAGGGCCGAATGGCCTACTCCTGCAGCTTTTGTCGATAGTCTATAACCTCTGATACCCGTACTAATCAAGAATCTATCTATCTCTGACTTAACAATATCCACAAGACTTGGCCTCCACAGCCTTCTGTGGCAAAGAATTCCACAGATTCACCACTCTCTGGTTGAATACATTTCTCCTTATCTCCTTTCTAAAAAACGTCCTTTAATTCTGAGGCTACGACCTCTAGTCCTAGACTCTCCCACTAGTGGAAATGTCCTTTCCACATCCACTTTATCCAAGCCTTTAACAATTCTGTATGTTTCTCCCCATATCTCTTGATTCTGTTAGCCCTAACAACTGTATCTAACTCTCTCTTGAAATCATCCAGTGAATTGGCCTCCACTGACTTCAACAGCAGAGAATTCCACAGATTCACAACTCTCTAGGTGAAAAAGTGTTTCCTCATCTCAGTCTTAATTGGCTTTCCCCATATTGTTAATCTGTGACAACTGGTTCTGGACTCCCCCAACATGGGAAATATTTTTTCATGCATCTAGCCTGTCCATTCCCTTAAGGGCCTGTCCCTTCGAGCATGCGACTGCATGCGGCAAGCGCGACCTAACGTGGGGCCGGTCCCACTTCGATCGCCAGAGCCGTATGGAGTTGTGCAGATGAAAAAGTTACTTTTATAACTACTAAACCAGGTTTTTTACGAACCATCGCCTGTTTCTCACCTCCTGTCTGTCTTTTAATTCTTTTATCTTGTTCCTCTGCCCACTGGCATTCTAGTTGCATTACTTTCCATCCTTTCCGAGTGCTATCCTTGTTTCTTAACTCTATCCCCTGTTTACATGCAGTATCCATCCAACTTCGAACTCTCCTCTCCTCATGCTTCTTCTCTGCTTCTGCTTTCCATGTTTTAATTCCCTTCTTCCATTTCTTTCCTGCCTTCCTTTCCCATATCAACACCTCTGCTTTTTTAATTGTCTCGACATTCCATGTGCCCCCTACTGGCCAGGCTTCATCCCCCAACCGTTTGGTCAACTTGTAACTTAACATTCTAAATGTCTTAAACTTAGGATTCAAATAACACATATATGGGACTGGTATCCAGAGCATTCCCCATAGATAGATAGAGAGAAAGAGAGAGAGAAAACAGACTTCTTAATTCCGAATCGTTCCAAATATATCAACCAGGCCGTCCTGCTAAATGAGACCCCAGTTTCCCAATTTGGCTGACATTAACTCTTTAATATACGACCCAAGTGTCTCAACGAGGCAGACTCGCTAACCAAGACCCCAGTTTTGTTTCAACTTGGCAGACTTCTTAATACTGTAATATACAACGTCACTTATTTCTCAACCCGACAACTCTTCGGATGTCTCAATAAGCCAAACACACACCTCAACCCCCGTTCAACCCGACACATCACGGATGTCTCAACGAGGCCGATGAGCCCTTAGTAGAGAGAGATTAAAAAAGAAAACAAAGAGAGATAGACAGAGAGGAACCGCTCAAGTCGTTCTTAAAAATATACACAATTCTGTCTTAAAAATGCATACACAATTCTGTCTTAAAAATACATACACAATCCCTTCTTAAAAAACCCCATATAAAGCCCAACTGCTCTTACCTGCGTCTGTTTCTAAGAACCTCGGCAGGGAACCAATTCAATGTCTGATGAAGGATCACAGACGTTCCCGGGAGTTTCTAGGGAGTCGGTCTTACAAGGGGGCCGATAGAGCTCAGTTATCTCCCTTCCAATCCCGGCAACCTCCGCAACCTCTTGCACAGTCAGCCGTTGATGTGGTCCCAGCGAGGCCTGCATAACTACGCCAATGAAAAAGCTACTTTTATAACTACTAAACCAGGTTCGCTTCTTAATAAACAGACACCACACAAACTGTTTGGTAGACCAGTTCAAAACTTTACTTAACATCGGCCGATGGAAGGGAGCGAGAATTCCAGCTAAGTGACCAATGTAGACACTTGACTGTCCTCGGTCCTCTTCTCTGAACAACAGAATTACATTGCCTTAAATAGGGTTTTTTTGTCCCCTTAGCACATTCCACAGACATTAGTCATGGTCATGGTGTGTCTTGGGTCTATTTGTTTGTAATGTATGGCTGCAGAAATGTCATTTCATTTGGACCTCAAGGGGTCCAAATGACAAATAAATTGTATCTTGTATGTTGTATCTTGTCAGAGGTACAGGAAAAGGTTTCCACAGAATGCATCACATCAAAGGCATTTTGTTTACATGGCACAAGATATACTAAAAACATTGGCCATTTGTTTTAGGTCATTTTATCTCCAAAGAGATCACCCTAGCTCTTTCGCTGCTTCCTCTCTGTCACTTGGTCCCTCATAAACATAGGCCATTTGGTTTACGACATCTTACATCAAAGAGATCTCTCTAGCTTCTCCTCTCTGCTTGTCACTTGGGAGACAATGTTATAGGATTTATTATCCCACACACTGCAACCTGAGGCAAACCTAATTTGACACTAAATATAAGCTGTAAGCTAGCCCAGAAGCCAATTTAATATCTTCTTATATTTTTAACTAAAATTCGGCTTCATCACAGAGCTGGTCCCGACATCGCGCGGGGCTCCGGAAAACTGACTGGGTTGAAAAATTCCGCGCGGCAACGGCCTGCCGGCCCGCAGCTGCCTCAACGCCGTACGCACCGCCTCGACGGGCGTGCGCAGCGTCTTTACGCCGTACGCAGCGTCTTGACGCCGTATGTCACGCGCGAAATTTCCGCGGACTTCGCTCGAACGTCACGTCACTCACTTGACCTGCACGCGGCCCCCTCTTCCGGTTTGGTCGCGCTTGCCGCATGCAGGTCGCATGCTCGTGGGACAGGCCCTTTAGGAATTGTCCATGTTTCTTCACGAACCCCTCTCATCCTTCTAAATTCCAGGGTGCCCTTCATGCCACTCTGGTACGCAACCTCTATCCGGTGCCCACACACTCCTGGTCAATATGATCCTACAGTCCTAGTATAACTAACCAGCAAAGATTACCACCAATTGCCCAGTGCCCATGCAGACCCTGGGCAAAACAAGCACACCGCTGTTATAACTACAGGTGCACAACCTTTTATCCGAAAGCCTTGGGACCAGACACTTGTCGGATTTCGGACATTTTCGGATTTCAGAATGGAAGATTTTTAGCGTAGATTAGGTAGATAGCGCGGGCGGCTTGAAAAGTCTGGAGCTGCTGCCTCCTCCCGGGTGACCGGGAGAATCATTGCATAAATGTTAGTCAGTTAGTTTGGAGGGATTTTATGTGGTGGTGGAGGAGTCGGGTGAAGGGGGAAACTTTAATTCTTAGTCCCCTACCTGGTCGGCGACTCCCAACCTCGCGGAGCTGGGGGCTCCGTCCGGCCGCGGGCGGCGCCGGTTGGAGCTCCGACCCCGGCAACTCTACCCCTGGCTGCGAGGTGCTCCAAATCCAGCGCCGCCCGCGGTCGGACGTCCCAGCTCCGGGAATGTCGGGAGTCGGCGGCATCGCAGCGCTGGGATACCAGCGGGGAGCGGGCAATGCCTTACCGGGTCGCCGTGCGGCAAGCTCCGGAACGCTGTGGCCGCCTTCTTCCAACATTCGCGGAGCGTCGCTGGATTTGGAGCCGCGGAGCTGGGGGCTCCGTCCGGCCGCGGGCGGCGCCGGTTGCAGCTCCGACCCCGGCAACTCTACCCCTGGCTGCGCGGCTCCAAATCCAGCGACGCTCCGCGATGTTGTGTGTCGGCGGCCACAGCGCTCCGGAGCTTGCCGCACGGCGACCCGGTAAGGCATTGCCCGCTCCCCGCTGGTTTCCCAGCGCTGCGACGCCGCCGACTCCCGACATTTGCGGAGCTGGGGCGTCAGGCCGCGGGCGGCGCTGGATTTGGAGCGCCTCGCAGCCAGGGGTAGAGTTGCCGGGGTCGGAGCTACAACCGACGCCGCCCACAGCCCCACCGGCCACAGCGCTGCGGAGCTTACTGCACGGCGACCCGGTAAGGCATTGACCGCTCCCCGCCTCTCCGACCAGGTAGGGGACTAAGAATTAAAGTTTACCCCTTCACCCCCCTTCACATAAAAGCCCTCCAAACTAACTGACTAACATTTAAGCAATGATTTACAGATGTTTAAGCGTCTCCCGGTCTCCAGGGAGGAGGCAGCCGCTACAGTAGTACAGACCTGGGTTGACCGTGGGTCGTTTTGGGTCAAGTTTGGCGCCAAACGCGAGCTTTGGTGCGCAGACGACATCTGGAAAAAATGGCCGGTTTTCGGAGCTTTTCGGTTTCTGGAACACCGGATAAAAGGTTGTGCACCTGTATAGTCCTGCCACCTCCTGTCCATGCCCTGTGGCCTAGTCAATATAACCTCACTGAAATCTCCTTGAAACTTACCAAATAGTGCAAGGCCTGGATAGAGTGGATGTGGAGAGGATGTTTCCACTAGTGGGAGAGTCTAGGATCAGAGGTCATCGCCTCAGAATTAAAGGACATAATTTTGGAAAGGAGATGAGGGGGAATTTCTTTAGTCTGAGGGTGGTGAATCTGTGGAATTCATTGCCATAGACAACTGTGGAGGCCAAGTGGAGGTTAAGGATAAAGGTGAAATCTTTTAGGACTGAGATGAAAAAATATTTTTCCCACAGAGAGTGGTGAATCTGTGGAATTCTCTGCCACAGAAGGTAGTTGAGGCCAGTTCATTGGCTATATTTAAGAGGGAGTTAGATGTGGCCCTTGTGGCTAAAGGGATCAGGGGGTATGGAGAGAAGGCAGGTACAGGATACTGAGTTGGATGATCAGCCGCGATCATATTGAATGGCGGTGCAGGCTCGAAGTGCCAAATGGCCTCTACTCCTGCACCTATTTTCTATGTTTCTATGGGGAGAAGGCAGGAGAATAGGGTTAGGAGGGAGAGATAGATCAGCCATTATTGAATGGCGAAGTAGACTTGATGGGCCAAATGGCCTCATTCTATCCTATCACATGATCTTATGATCAAACCACCTTGGTAAATCTGCATTCCGAGCACAGAAGATCACTCCCTACCCTTTGCCCACATATCCCTGGTCAATATAATCCTACTGTCCTGGTATAACTACCGAGCAAACACTACCACGCTCTGCCCTTTGCCCATAGTGCCCTTTGCCCATAGTACCCTAGCCCCACACAACCACACCACACTGATATAACCACAGTCCTGGCACAGTCCCAACACCTCTAACCCTGTGCCCTGCTCAATACAACCACACCAGCCTGGTATAACTCCCCTCTAACGACCCAGTCTGGCACCCTCTGCCCTGTGCCCACACAACCCTGGCTAATATAACTGCACATCCTGGGTTTGTGTACACACCACTGGTCTGTATACACATACACCTCTCTGGTCTGTATATACAGACACATATACATCTATGGTATGTGTAAGTACACACACACACTGCCATGGTCTGCATATTTACACACACACACACACCTTCCTGGTCACACACACACACACTTACACACACACACACACACACACACACACACACACACACACACACACACACACACACACACACACACACACACACACACACACACACACACACACACACACACACACACACACACACACACACACACCCATTGGCCTTATAGGTCATTATAATAACATTTCGTCGTCCCGTATACTCACATTGCTACCTGCTGGGGAAGAGGGAGCTCTGGCCTTTAATGCTGGGGGTCTGGTGCACAGGTAATGCCACACCACGGATGGCACAGGCCTCTCTCACCCGTCGTGGCGTTGCTCAATCTTCACCCGAAAGCTGCAGGTGCAAAGGGTTGAACCAGAGAGAGGGTATCATTGATAATAGTGCCCAGATAAGCATGTCACAAAATGGAGGATCTCTGCATTTGCAAAGCCTGCTTGTCCGCTTTGCTGTGAAAAGCTACAAAGCCTCGACTCTTACGGATCCAGGGGGTCTGGACCCTGGGAGGAAGTTGAGTACAGGGTGAAGTCCAGATGTCCCCTCTATTGGTAATATGTATGATGGCTTTGCAGGCATCATTCTAGTAAAGTAGAAACAAGGAACTGCAAAATCTGGTTAAGTTTAGGGATACAGCGCGGACACAGGCCCTTCGGCCCACCGAGACTGTTCCGACCAGTGATCCCCGCACATTAACACTACCCTACACAGACACACTAAAGACAATTTAAAATTTTACCAAAGCCAATTATCCTATAAACCTGCAAGTCTTTGGAGTGTGGTAGGAAACCGGAGCCCCTGGAGAAAGCCCACACAGGTCATGGGAAGACGTACAGTCCATACAGTAGACAATAGACAATAGGTGCAGGAGTAGGCCAATTCGGCCCTTCGAGCCAGCACCGCCATTCACAATGATTATCCACAATCAGTACCCCGTTCCTGCCTTCTCCCCATATCCCCGGACTTAGCTATCTTTAAAAGCTCTATCTAACGCTCTCTTGAAAGCATAGAGGGAATTGGCCTCCACTGCCTTCTGAGGCAGAGAATTCCACAGATTCACAACCCTCTGGGTGAAAAAGCTTTTACTCATCTACAAACCCTTAATAATCTTATATGTTTCAATAAGATCCCCTCTCATTCTTCTAAATTCCAGAGTGTACAAGCCCAGCCGCTCAATTATCTCAGCATATGACAGTCCCGCCATCCCGGGAATTAACCTTGTGAACCTACGCTGCACTCCCTCAATTACAAGAATGTCCTTCCTCAAATTTGGAGACCAAAACTGCATACAATACTCCAGGTATGGTCTCACTAGGGCCCTGTACAACTGCAGAAGAACCTCTTTGCTCCTGTAGTCAACTCTACTAATATGAAAGCCAACTTGCTTTCATCATTGCCTGCTGTATCAGCATGCTTACTTTCAGTGACTGATGAACAAGGACCCCCAGATCTCATTGTACTTCCCAACTTGATTATACCTATTATACAGATAATCATCTGCCTTCCTGTTTTTGCCATCAAAGTGGATACATTTTATCCACATTAAACTGCATCTGCCATGCATCTGCCCACTCACCCAACCTGTCCATGTCACCCTGCATTCTCATAGCATCCTCCACACAGTTCACACTGCCACCCAGCTTTGTGTCATCTGCAAATTTGCTAATGTTACTTTGAATCCCTTCATCTAAATCATTAATGTATATTGTAAATCGCTGCGGTCCCAGCACCGAGCCTTGCGGTACCCCACTAGTCACTGCCTGTCATTCTGAAAGGGTCCCGTTAATCCCTACTCTTTGTTTCTTGTCTGCCAACCACTTCTCTATCCATGTCGGCACTCTCTCCCCCAATACCATGTGCCCTAATTTTGCCCACTAATCTCCTATGTGGGATCTTATCAAATGCATTCTGAAAGTCCAGGTACACTACATCCACTGGCTCTCCCTTGTCCATTTTCCTAGTTACATCCTCAAAAAATTCCAGAAGATTAGTAAAGCATGATTTCCCCTTCGTAAATCCATGCTGACTCAGACCGATCCTGTTACTGCTATCCAAATGTGCCGCTATCTCATCTTTTATAATTGACTCCAGCATCTTCCCCACCACCTATGTCAGGCTAACTGGTCTATAATTCCCTGTTTTCTCTCCCGCCTTTCTTAAAAAAGTGGGATAACATTAGCTACCCTCCAATCCACAGGAACTGATCCTGAATCTATGGAACATTGGAAAATGATCACCAATTGTACCTCATCTTTTCTCCTCATATTGCCTTTTTAGTTTTCTTCTGTTGCTCTTTAAAAGTTTCCCAATGCTCTGGCTTCCCGCTCATCTTTGCTATGTTATACCTTGACTACCTTTGTCAGCCACGGTCGCCCCCTACTCCCCTTGGAATCTTTCTTCCTCTTTGGAATGAACTGATCCTGCACCTTCTGAATTATTCCCAGAAATACCTGCCGTTGTTGTTGCACTGTCATCCCTGCTAGGGTATCTTTCCAGTCAACTTTGGCCAGCTCCTCCCTCATGGCTCCATAGTCCTCTTTGTTTAATTGTAATACAGACACTTTCCCTTCTCCCTCCAAATTGTAGATTAAAACATCATATTATGGTCACTGCCTCCTAATGGCTTCTTTACCTTGTGTTCCCTTATCAAATCAGGTTCATTACACAATACTAAATCCAGAATTGCCTTCTCCCTGGTAGGCTCCAATACAAGCTGTTCTAAGAATCCATCACGGAGGCACTCCACAAACTCCCTTTCTTGGGGTCCAGTACCAACCTGATTTTCCCAGTCTAACTGCATGTTGAAATCTCCCATAACAACCGTAGCATTACCTTTGCGACATGCCAATTTTAACTCTTGATTCAACTTGCACCCTATATTGCTTGACTAATCTTCTGGAATTTTTTGAAGATGTAACTAGGAAAATGGACAAGGGAGAGCCAGTGGATGTAGTGTACCTGGGCTTTCAGAAAGCATTTGATAAGGTCCCACATAGGAGATTAGTGGGCAAAATTAAGACACATTGTATTGGGGGTTGAGTGCTGACATGTATAGAGAAGTGGTTGGCAGATAGGAAACAAAGAGTAGGGATTAACGGATCCCTTCCAGAATGGCAGGCAGTGACTAGTGGGGTACCGCAAGGCTCGGTGCTGGGACTGCAGCTATTTACAATATACATCAATGATTTGGATGAAGGGATTCAAATTAACATTAGCAAATTTGCAGATAACACAAAACTGGGTGGCAGACTGTGAACTGTGAGGAGGATGCTATGAGAGTGCAGGGTGACTTGGACAGGTTGGGGGAGTGGGCAGATGCATGGCAGATGAAGTTTTTTTTTAAATCAAAATCTTTTTTTATTTAGTTTTCAGGACATAACAAAGTGCAAAGTTGTCCATTTGTTACAGATAGAGTGTACGAAAAGAATAAATAAAAAACAACTGATGCCAACATATAACAAGACAACAATAAAATAAAAAATTAGATACCAAAAATAATCCATCCCCAGTCACTGCCAGTGAGCATATGCAAATATCAGCCCGTCACAACAATAATCCACGATAAGTGAATGGGTAGACTGTTAAGCTGTTAAACTGTGCTTGATGATCAAGCGTTTATAAAGTCTGGAATGCATTTAAAAAAGGTCCCCACGCTTTCTGAAACCTTCCATTTGAATGTTGAAGTGAGTACCTGATTTTTTCGCACTTTAGGCAGGACACAATATCTATCAGCCATTGAGTATGAGTGGGCAGGGTAGGTTCCATCCACCTGAGCAGGATTGTTCACCGAGCCAGAAGAGAAAGACAAGATATAGTGCGTCGTTTATCCGCAGTTAATCTAACCTCCTCACCAGTGACACCAAAAAGTGCGATTAGAGGCTTTGGTTCCAATTTGATGTTTAACACATGGGAAATGTATCAAAGACCTCTAGCCAGAACTTGTTAAGGCTGGGGCATGACCAATACATAGGCTTCAGAAATTTTACATTTTAACACAGAATGGACTAACCTCAGGGTAAAAAGTAGATCATTTGGCTTTTGAGATATGAGCCCCATGTACCACTTTGAATTGGATCCGGCAGTGACGAGCACATAGGGAGGTGGAATTAGCCAGATTAAGAATGGAACTCCATGTATCTTCCAAGAGAGAGGAGCCCAAGTCTTCCTCCCATGCTGCCTGGAGCTGGTCCATGGGGGCGCGCCTTAAATCCAACATCCTGCCATATAAAGCTGAGACAAGTCTATTCTGAGATGGGTTTAAATAAAGAACTGTATCAACCAGGGTTGTGTCTGTTGCTATAGAAGAGCTGGGCAGTTTATAGAACACATTATGTCTTGTTTGCAGGTAAAAATGTGAAAAAAATCTGACTTTGGAAGATTGAATTTGTTGCTTAATTGTTCAAATGATGCTACAGTGTTACCCATTAACAGCGCACAATACCCTTCCTATGCCATTCTTTAAAGACAGGGTCCTGGGTTGATGGTTTAAAAAGGTGGTTTGATGCAATAGGGCTCAGTATAGAAAAGTTATGCAACCCAAAGCATTTCCTGAATTGAACCCAGAGTGGCGGCGCGGCTCCGGCTGCAGCGGCTTACCGGCAGTCCCGTTGTTTTGTGTTGTTTATGTTGTTTATTTTGTTTTGGTTAGTCTAGTTTTTGGTTTTTAGTTTGTGTTTTTGGGGGGTGGGGGGTTGAAACGGGGTTTGCAGTCTCTCCCTGCGGGGGAACACAACCTTTTTGTCATGTTCCCCTTCTCTGCCTCCGTCTGCGCTGAGGCCTAATGGAGCTGACGACCTCGAGGCTCCGGAGGCAGAGCCCGCCAGGACTCGCTCTGAGCTCGCTCCCGTGAGGGTGGTCCGGCACAGGGCTGGAAGAGGTTGGGACGCTCCCGTGAGGGCAGCCAGCCCGAGGGTGGAACGAGGCTCCCGTCGGAGCGGCCGAGCTCGGGGAGGTGCGGCGCTCGCAGCCCGAGGGAGGTTCGGCGCTCAAGTCGGAGCAGCCCAGCCCGGGGAAGAAGCGACGCCCAAGTCGGGGTGGCCCAGCCCGAGGCTGAAGACGGCGCAGTACTCACGTGAGGGAGACTGGGACGGTGTTCTGGCGGTGGTGGCCTGAGTCCGGGGTTCGGCCGCGGGCCAGTGGCTGCGTCTGCAGAACTGGTGGGCGGCAGTTTCAACCACCCCGGGCCGCAGTGTTTGAGCCGCGGGACTGATGTATAACATCGCCCGGGGGAGTATCGCCCCAGCGCAGAGGGAGAAGAGGAGGGAAGAGACTGCAGATCTAAGACTTTTGCCTCCATCACAGTGAGGAGATGCTGGGTGGACTCACTGTGGTGGATGTTAATATGTGTTTATTGTTGTTTTATTGTATTGTATTATATGTATGACTGCTGCAATTTCGTTCAGACTTCGGTCTGAATGACAATAAAGGCTATCTATCTATCTATCTATCTATCTATCTATCTATCTATCTATCTATCTATCTATCTATCTATCTATCTATCTATCTATCTATCTATCTATCTATCTATCTATATCCTCAAAGAGTGTTTTACAGATTTAATTGAGGGGAGTGGAAGTGAGGAACCAAGTAGTGCAGGTATGGACATATTATCATCTGTGTGTAATTCCATGGCTACCCCCAGTCAGGGCAATCGGGCTGGCTGTGAAATAAAGACCCAAATGCAAGGCAGCGCAGGTTAGCAGCCCAATAATAAAAGCGAAGGTTCGGAGAGCCAGGCCTTGGTTTTTTGAAGGTGGGTCTTATTAAGACGAGGCCGCTTACCTCTCGATATATAGGAGGAAATAACTGTCAAGATGGTCAGAGAAGGACCTGGTGATACAAACCGGTAAGGCCTGAAAAAGGTACAAAAATCTGGGTAAAATGGTCATTTTGAGTGAATATATTCGGCCGACAAGTGACAAGGGTGACCACTGTGTTAGCGTCTGTTTGATCTGGTTTAACAGAATGATAAAATTCTCCTTGAAAAGATCCTTGTATTTCCTCGTAACTGAAATGCCCAAGTATGAGAGCTTGTTTTTTTCAATTTTGGTATGGCAAGTTGGTGAGATCCGAGGGTTGTACTTCATAGTTAATGGGAAACAGTTAGCTTTTTCCAAGATTTATCTTATAACCTATGAAAGACATTCTTGCCATAGAGGGAGTACAGAGAAACGTTCACCAGACTGATTCCTGGGATGTCAGGACTTTCATATGAAGAAAGACTGGATAGACTCGGCTTGTACTCGCTAGAATTTAGAAGATTGAGGGGGGATCTTATAGAAACTTACAAAATTCTTAAGGGGTTGGACAGGCTAGATGCAGGAAGATTGTTCCCGATGTTTGGGAAGTCCAGGACAAGGGGTCACACAGTTTAAAGATAAGGGGGTAGCCTTTTAGGCCCGAGAGGAGAAAAACATTTTTCACACAGAAAGTGGTGAATCTCTAGAATTCTCTGCCACAGAAGGTAGTCGAGGCCAGTTCATTGGCTATATTTAAGAGGGAGTTGGATGTGGCCCTTGTGGTTAAAGGGATCAGGGGGTATGGAGAGAAGGCAGGTACAGGATACTGAGTTGGATGATGGCAAGAAAGAAATAGTCAATTCTAGAATACGTATGATGGACATGAGTATTCACTCAAAAATGTGTATTCCTTATCTTGTGGATGTAAAGAGCGCCAGACATTGCAGACGGGAGTGAAAGGCTTGGATGAAACAAGCTGATTTACTTACTGTACTGGCTATCTATCTAAAAGAGGATCGAAACAATTGAAATCACCACCGAGTATAAGCGAGTATGTGTTCAGGTCTGGAAGCAATGAAAATAACCGCTCGAAAAAACCCAACATCGTGTACATTAGGGGCATACACGTTGACAAATACTACCAGTGTATTATATCATTTTCCAGTCACAATTACATACCGACCAAACTTGTCAGAGATCACATTATGTGGCTCAAAGGAAACGTTCTGGCTGAGAAGGATTGAAACTCCTCTGGCTTTAGCCTGAAAGGAAGAGTGGAACCCCTCTCCCACCCAACCTGACACGAGACGGCCATTGTCTGAGCAACGGATATGAGTTTCTTGCACGAAGGCTACTTCTGTTTTGAGTTGTTTAAGATGCGAAAAAAACTTTCTTCTTTTAACAGGATGGTTTAAACCTTTGACATTCCAGCTCACTAGCTTTATGTGTCTATCCATGCATAATAAAGAAAAACGTTACGTTGTAATGTAAATACAATGAACCAAATGACCCCCTGATCCCTTTAGCCACAAGGGCCACATCTAACTCCCTCTTAAATATAGCCAATGAACTGGCCTCAACTACCTTCTGTGGCAGTGAATTCCACAGATTCACCTCTCTCTGTGTGAAAAATGTTTTTCTCATCTCGGTCCTAAATGATTTCCCCCTTATCCTTAAACTGTGTGGCCCCTTGTTCTGGACTTCCCCAACATCGGGAACAATCTTCCTGCATCTAGCCTGTCCAACCCTTTAAGAATTTTGTAAGTTTCTATAAAATCCCCCCTCAATCTTCTAAATTCTAGCGAGTACAAGCCAAGTTTATCCAGTCTTTCTTCATATGAAAGTCCAGACATCCCAGGAATCAGTCTGGTGAACCTTCTCTGTACTCCCTCTATGGCAAGAATGTCTTTCCTCAGATTAGGAGACCAAAACTGTACGCAATACTCCAGGTGTGGTCTCACCAAGACCCTGTACAACTGCAGTAGAACCTCCCTGCTCCTATACTCAAATCCTTTTGCTATGAATGCTAACATACCATTCACTTTCTTCACTGCCTGCTGCACCTGCACGCCTACTTTCAATGGCTGGTGTACCATAACACCCAGGTCTCGTTGCATCTCGCCTTTTCCTAATCGGCCACCATTCAGGTAATAGTCTACCTTCCTGTTTTTGCCACCAAAGTGGATAACCTCACACTTATCCACATTATACTGCATCTGCCAAACATTTGCCCACTCACCCAGCCTATCTATCACTTTGCAGCCTCCTAGCATCCTCCTCACAGCTAACACTGCCCCCCAGCTTTGTGTCATCTGCAAACTTTGAGATGTTGCATTCAATTCCCTCGTCCAAATCATTAATATATATTGTAAATAGCTGGGGTCCTAGCACTGAGCCTTGCGGTACCCCACTAGTCATTGCCTGCCATTGTGAAAAGGACCCGTTCACTCCTGCTCTTTGCGTTCACTCCTACTCTTTGCCGATCTGGATATAGCAGAGCAGGCTTTAGTCCCAGTGTGTAAAGTTCTGCCATGACGTCTCTGTACTCTGCCCGCTGGCTCTGAACTACAGGGCTGTAATCCTCCACAATCCGAATTGGTTTGCCACGAGATTCGAGATTCCCTCTCCGCCGTGCCTCTCTGATGAGGAGATTCTTTGACTGGTACCAATGCAGACGGAGAATGACTGGCCGGGGGTCGGTTTAAGGTTTAGGGAATGATGGGCTCTATCGGCTTCTGGAGGGGATGTCAACGTCTCGCTCCCGAAAACCTCTCGCGACAAACTTGAAAAATACTCAGTAGTCCGTCCGCTTTCCGGTAGACCGAGGATGCGTATGTTTTGTCGGCCACTTGGAGGGCCTTTAGCTAGGCATTGTCACCACTCAGAGTGGAACAAATGCTCTCCAGGTCGACGACTCGCTGGTTAAGGTCCTCTGCAGAAAGTTTCAGGGACGAGGCATGTTGAAAGCTCTGCATTCAATACGGTCATCCCCACCAAGCTCACCACCAAACTCCACCAGCTGGGCCTCAGCTCGCCGATATGCGATTGGATCCTGAACTTTCTGACGGAGCGACCGCAGGCAGTGAGACTGGGCCCGCACCTGTCCTCCACTATCACCCTGAGAACCGGCACACCACAGGGCTGTGTACTAAGCCCCATGCTCTACTCCCTCTTCACTCACGACTGTGTTCCTGCATTCGACACCAACACCATCGTGAAGTTTGCAGACGACACAACAGTGATTGGGCTGATCACCAACGGTGATGAAACAAAATACAGGGCGGAGGTGCAGAACCTGGCGGACTGGTGCACACGTAACAACTTGTCACTAAACACCTCCAAGACCAAGGAGCTGATTATTGACTTCAGGAGGTCCCATAATGGAGAATACGCCCCAATCTCCATCTACGGGGACAGTGTGGAGAGAGTGTCCAGCTTTAAGTTTCTGGGCACTCACATGTCTGAGGACCTCACATGGTCCACCAACACCGCTGCGCTGGTCAAGAAGGCACAGCAACGACTGTTCTTCCTGAGAACATTAAAAAAGACTGGTCTGCCCCCACAGCTGCTGACAACGTTCTACCGCTGCACCACAGAGAGCATATTAGCGTATGGCATCTCTGTGTGGTATCTCAGCTGCATGGAGGTGGAGAGGGGAGCTCTTCAGCGCGTCGTCCACAGAGCGCAGAAGATCATTGGGACACAGCTACCAGCCTTGGAGGGCATCTACCACACACGGTGCCTCAGGAAGGCCATCAGCATCCATAAATACTCCTCACACCCTTGTAACGGACTGTTCGAACTACTTCCCTCCGGCAGACGTTACAAGGCCTTCTACGCCCGAACCTCCAGACTCAGGAACAGCTTCATTCCCAGAACTATAGCGGCTCTGAACCGGCCCTGCTGAGTGCCCCCCACCCCCCCTGGACTGTCTCCCTCGGATGGTCACGTCGCACAGACACATCTGCACTTTAGTCTGTTTGAACTGTTTTGACTATTTTACTGTTCTTTTTACAATCCATGTTCTCGGGGTATCTAAATCTAAATTGTATTAGTTATTTAAGTTATGACATCGGATGGAAGCTGCATACCAAATCTCGTTGCACTTATGTGCAATGACAATAAAAGATATTATTATTATTATTGTTATTATTATCATGCTCCTCCACTGTACGCTTTATTTGGTCCAGCTTTGAGTTGAGCTGACCAAACAAATTTTTAAACTGGGTGGATAGTGCCTGTCGGTGTTGCTCAAGCAGCACTGTAATAGCCTCCAAGCTAACGTCAACGTGTTCCTTTTTGCTCGACCTTGTACCTTTTTGCTCGACCTTGTACCTTTCCAAGCCATTTCGAGAGACGGCCACACTTACTCTAAAGAAATGTCAGATGAGTAAAAAAGCTGACTTCGTTCTGGTGTAAAAGTTAGAGGGCGGAATGTTGCGAAAATGTAAAGTTTTCCGGAGTACTCGCTTAGTGCGTCTGCTCCATCTACCTCTCCAACCGGATGCTTAATGCGGATAAATGTGAGGTTATCCACTTTGGTAGCAAAAACAGGAAGGCAGATTATTAGCTAAATGGCATCAAGTTGGGAAGAGGGGAAGTACAACGGGATCTGGGGGTGCTTGTACATCAGTCTATGAAAGTAAGCATGCAGGTACAGCAGACAGTGAAGAAAGCGAATGGCATGTTGGCCTTTATAACAAGAGGAATCGAATGTAGGAGCAAAGAGGTCCTTCTGCAGTTATACAGAGCCCTAGTGAGACCGCAACTGGAGCATTGTGTGCAGTTTTGGTCCCCTAATTTGAGGAAGGATATTCTTGCTATTGAGGGAGTGCAGCGTAGGTTTACAAGGATTCCCGGGATGGCGGGACTGTCATATGCTGAGAGAATGGAGCGGCTGGGCTTGTACACTCTGGAGTTTGGAAGGATGAGAGGGATCTCATTGAAACATATATTAAACAGATTGTTAAGGGTTTCGACACGCCTTAGGCAGGAAACATATTCCCGATGTTGGGGGAGTCTAGAACCAGGGGCCATACACACAGTTTAGGAATAAGGAGAAAGCCATTTAGAATGGAGATGAGGAAACACTTTTTCTTACAGAGAGTGGCGAGTCTGTGGAATTCTCTGCCTCAGAGGGCAGTGGAGGTGGGTTCTCTGGATGCTTTCAAGAGAGAGCTAGTTAGGGCTCTTAAAAATAGCGGAGTCAGAGGATATGGGGAGAAGGCAGGAACAGGGTACTGATTGGGGATGATCAGCCATGATCACATTGAATGGCGGTGCTGGCTCGATGGGCCGAATGGCCTATTCCTGCACCCATTGTCTATTGTCTATATTCAGGCTACTATTTGGGGGCCTTTAGATAAGTCCCATTAGGATCCTGCTACCCTTTCAATTCCTCAGTTCTATCCATATTGACTCTACATCTCCTGATTCTATGTCACCCCTCACAAGGGCCTGAATTTCATTCCTCACCAACAGAGCTACCCCACCCCCTCTGCCCACCTGTCTGTCTTTTCGAGGGGACGTATACCCTTGAATATTCAGTTCCCAGCCCTGGTCCACTTGCAGCCATGTCTCTGTAATTCCCACAACATAGAAACATAGAAACATAGAAATTAGGTGCAGGAGTAGGCCATTCGGCCCTTCGAGCCAGCACCGCCATTCAATAAGATCATGGCTGATCATCCAACTCAGTATCCCATACCTGCCTTCTCTCCATACCCTCTGATCCCCTTAGCCACAAGGGTCACATCTAACTCCCTCTTAAATATAGCCAATGAACTGGCCTCGACTACCCTCTGTGGCAGAGAGTTCCAGAGATTCACCACTCTCTGTGTGAAAAAAGTTCTTCTCATCTCGGTTTTAAAGGATTTCCCCCTTATCCTCAAGCTGTGACCCCTTGTCCTGGACTTCCCCAACATCGGGAGCAATCTTCCTGTATCTAGCCTGTCCAACCCCTTAAGAATTTTGTAAGTTTCTATAAGATCCCCTCTCAATCTCCTAAATTCTAGAGAGTATAAACCAAGTCTATCCAGTCTTTCTTCATAAGACAGTCCTGACATCCCAGGAATCAGTCTGGTGAACCTTCTCTGCACTCCCTCTATGGCAATAATGTCCTTCCTCAGATTTGGAGACCAAAACTGTACGCAATACTCCAGGTGTGGTCTCACCAAGACCCTGTACAACATCACACTTGCCAATTTCTAAGCTCATACTCACGCTAACTCTATTCTAACATTCAAACTAACATTCGAACTCAAGCTCATCTACTTTATTTCTTACACTTCGCGCATTGATATACAACACTTTAACTTTGGTATTCACCTCCCCTCTCACGCCGGTCACTGTTGGCCCTGACCTTACTCTCTTATCCCTTCTTGAACTTTCCTTCCCATTATTTCGGGAGCCTTTTGTATCTTTTCGTGTACTCACTTCCACTTTACCGCCATCTTTATACTTCCAATTTGTCAATCCCTCCCAGGCACGGAACTCGCTATCAAAACATGGAGGGGACCGGGGGGACACCATTTTTTTGGCGGCCACGCGCGCATGCGCACACTCACGCGCGCGAGGCTTCGGAGGCTCGATCCAGCGCTAAATGCAGCTCAACTCTGCCTGTCTCACCGGGTTAGCTACAGCCCTGTCTGGACTGACGGAACACCAGCGCTGCTTCTCCACGCTGCCCATATTTCCCGCAAGTCCAGGAAGGGCTGTAGGTTCACCTGGCGGGACAGGCAGAGTTGAGCTGGGTTTAGCGCTGCTTCTCCGCGCTGGCTGTGGGCCTGGGGGCACAGCTCCCGTCTGACTCCCGACCTCTCTGGCCACCCGTGGGGGGGGGGGGGCAGGTACTCGGGTGGGGACGGGACAGCGCCGGAGAACCGGCCGGGATCAATCCTGGCTGCGGATGAAGCGCAGGTCTGTGCCAAGTCTCCCTCCTCCAATCACCGCTGCCTATCCTCAGTCCCACCCCCCCCCCACTCCTCCCTCCTCCAATGATCGCGCTGAATCACCATGTCCCGCCCCCATTGCCTGTTTGCCGACGTGTCTCTTATATAATTGGTGCCCTCGATCATCAGTCCCACCCCCACTGTTTCGCGGAAAGCCGAGATTTCACCGGGTTCTAAAATCCGGATGACAAGAACTTGGGGGGGAGGGGGCGGATGTCCCCCCCCTCTCAAAACATGGGGGTGACGTGCCCCTCTGATCCCCCCGGGTTTTCCCCCCCCTGCTCCCCCCCCCCCCCCCCCCCTATTTAGTTTAGACTCGCATGTAGAGCACAAGCAAACCTGCTGCCAGAATGTCGGTCCCCCTCCAGTTAAGGTGTAACCCGTCCCTTTTGTACAGGTCACCCCTACCCCAGAAGAGATCCCAGTGATCTATACATCTAAATCCTTGCACCCTGCACCAGTACCCCAGCCACACATTCAGATCCCCCAATCTCCCTGTTCCTGCCCTCACTGGCACGAGGTACTGGAAGCAATCCAGAGATAACCACCCTAGAAGTCCTGCGTTTAAGACTTCTTCCTAAAAATGCCCCTGTCCCACTTAGGTAACCTGTACGGAAACCTCTGGAGACTTTCTGCCACACCCAAGGTTTCCGTGCGGTTCCCGGAGGTTTTTGTCAGTCTCCACTACCTGCAACCTCCGGCAACAACCTACAACCTCCCGAAACTCTCGAAACTCACATTGCAAAACCTCCTTCCTCTTCTTCCTGACATCAGCACCCGTAGTCAGACAGCACCCGTAATTAACCTTACAGACAGCACCCGCCGTCAGGATCGAACCCGGGTCTCCGGCGCTCTAAGGCAGCAACCCAGTCAAACTCTTCCATAAATTAACGGACATGAGCAAAAGGATTTGAGTATAGGAGCAGGGAGGTTCTACTGCAGTTGTACAGGGTCTTGGTGAGACCACACCTGGAGTATTGCGTACAGTTTTGGTCTCCTAATCTGAGGAAGGACATTATTGCCATAGAGGGAGTACAGAGAAGGTTCACCAGACTGATTCCTGGGATGTCAGGACTGTCTTATGAAGAAAGACTGGATAGACTTAGTTTATACTCTCTAGAATTTGGGAGATTGAGAGGGGATCTTATAGAAACTTACAAAATTCTTAAGGGGTTGGACAGGCAAGATGCAGGAAGATTGTTCCCGATGTTGGGGAAGTCCAGGACAAGGGGTCACAACTTAAGGATAAGGGGGAAATCCTTTAAAACCGAGATAAGAAGAACTTTTTTCACACAGAGAGTGGTGAATCTCTGGAACTCTCTGCCACAGAGGGTAGTTGAGGCCACAGTTCATTGGCTATATTTAAGAGGGAGTTAGATGTGGCCCTTGTGGCTAAGGGGATCAGAGGGTATGGAGAGAAGGCAGGTACGGGATACTGAGTTGGATGATCAGCCATGATCATATTGAATGGCGGTGCAGGCTCGAAGGGCCGAATGGCCTACTCCTGCACCTATTTTCTATGTTTTCTCTATGTTTCTATGAACATTGACCCCTGCATCTGTCACTGGATCCATAGCTTCCTTTGGAACAGACAACGAAGGGTGAAGATACACAACACCACATCTCACCCTCTGCACCTCAGTCCAGGAGCCCCTCAGGGTTGCATCTTGTCACCCTGGTTATTCTCACTCTATACAAATCAACTCACATCCCAGTATAGTTCAGTCAAAATATACAGAGAACGCAGATGACACAACCATCATAGGTCTCATCTCTAACAACAATGAAACAGAATACCGCACTCAAACACACAAAGCAGTCACTTGGTGCACAGACAATAACCTCCTACTCAACACATCAAAAACCCATGAACTTATCATTGATCTCAGACATAAGGCACAACCCAAGACCCCCTTACTCATCTCCGGCGAACCCATATCCGCCACTGACTCATTTAAATTTCTTGGCATTCACATAAGCGATAACCTCAAATGGAAAACCAATTCAGATCACATTTATAAAAAAAGCCAACCAGAGACTCTCCTTTCTCCATCAGCTCAAGAAGTTCAGAGTGAGGAAACATCTCCTAATGCGATTTTACACAGCCATCATCCAACGCATGCTCACTTCATCTATAGCAGTTTGGTACAGCAGTTTAGACACTCACTCCCGTAATAAACTACAGCGCATTGCCAACAAAGCATCCAAAATGATCAGCACTCCTCTCCCATCAATAGAATCACTCAATCTCAAACGGGCCGTGTCAAGGGTGAAGAAAATCATTTCTGATCCCTCCCACCCAGCTCACCACATCTTCCACCTGCTGCTCTCAGGAAGGGGCTACAGCTCACTGCCCGCCAAAATATCACGATTTAATCCATATGCAATTCGAACTGTGAACACTCTATGATAATATCACAAAGTCATCTCGTGCATGTACTGTATACTGTATGTTGTTGTGTTTTATGTTATGTTTGATGGGAATCAGCCTATTGTGTAACATCCTGTACTCAATATGAATTCCACCAGCTTGACTGTGTGGTCATTAAATAATCTGAATCTGAATCACTACTCCTGTGCCACCTTGCCGCCCTAATGTGATCTTTGTTAATAGCAAAGATAGACAAAAGTGGTAGAGTTACTCAGTGGGTCATCTCTGGTAAACCTCCTCTGCAACCTTTCCAAAGGCTCCACATCCTTCCTGCAACGGTTGGGGGGGGCGGGGGGGGGTGAAAAAAACTGCACGCAATACTCCAAATGTGGCTAAACCAGCATTTCAGAAAGTTTTATGAAGCAGAGTTTAGCTTAGCTTAGAGATACAGCGCGGTAACAGGCCCATGGGCCCCACTGAGACCACGCCGACCAGCGATCCCCGCACACTAACACAATCCAACACACAATCGGGACAATGTACATCTTGACATTGTTGCCATAGAGGGAGTACAGAGAAGGTTCACCAGACTGATTCCTGGGATGGCAGGACTTTCATATGAAGAAAGACTGGATTGACTCGGCTTGAACTCGCTAGAATTTAGAAGATTGAGGGGAGATGCAACGAGACCGGGGTGTCATGGTACACCAGTCATTGAAAGTAGGCATGCAGGTGCAGCAGGCAGTGAAGAAAGCGAATGGTATGTTGGCATTCATAGCAAAAGGATTTGAGTATAAGAGCAGGGAGGTTCTACTGCAGTTGTACAGGGTCTTGGTGAGACCACACCTGGAGTATTGCGTACCGTTTTGGTCTCCTAATCTGATGAAAGACATTATTGCCATAGAGGGAATACAGAGAAGGTTCACCAGACTGATTTTTTTCCCAGGATGGCAAGAGATTCACTTTCATATGAAGAAAGATCTGGATAGACTTGGCTTATGTACTCTGCTAGAACATTGGGAAGATTGAGGGGGAGGTATCTCTATAGAACCCCCCTACAAAATTCTTAAGCCGTTTTGCTATGAATGCTAACAGTCCTGCCATCCATTCTGCCTTCTCTGTACTGCCTGCTGCACCTGCATGGAGACCAACTTTACGCAATACTCCAGGTGTACCAAGACCCTGACACCCAGGTCTCGATGCATACTCAACCCTTTTGCTATGAATGCTAACATACCATTCGCCTTCTCACTGCCTGCTGCACCTGCATGCCTACTTTCAATGACTGGTGTATCATGACTCCCAGGTCTCGATGCATCTTCTCTTTTCCTAATCGGCCACCATTTAGTTAGCACGGGATTGCATGGTTCCCGTGGCAGGAGGGGAACTCCCAAAAGAACATCCTTTAATTCTGAGGCTATGATCTCAAGTCCTAGACTCTCCCACTAGTGGAAACATCCTCTCCACATCCACTCTGTCCAAGCCTTTCCCCATTCTGTATTGAGTGCCTCGGTGGACCACCTGTGCGGAGGGCCGGAGTCTTTCAAAGCACAGCAGCAAGACATTGCATTTTAACAGCATTCTCCACTATACACAACCCAGGCACAGGAGGAGATGTGGAGGAAGGAACTGCAGATGCTGGTTTAAACCGAAGACATGACACAAAACAGCTGGAGTCGCTCAGGCAGAATCTCTGGAGAGAAGGAATAGGTGACGTTTCGGCTCGAGACCCATTTCTTCAGGGGAGGTGGGAATACCTGCATTGACGGAACATGGCTCACACAGAGAACTACCTTCAAACTGGTCACTTGCTTGTCTCCCCAACCCTGAGTCTCCCAGTCCCTCTCATCCTATGAAGGAGGGTCTCGACCCGAAACATTACCCATTTCCTCTCTCCAGAGATGCTGCCTGTCCTGCTGAGTTACTCCATCTTTCTGTGGCAATCCTCCCCCTCTCTCTCTCTCTCTCTCTCTCTCCCTCTCTCTCTTTGTCTCTCCCTTTGTCTCTCTCTTCTCTCTTTCACCTTCCTCTCTGTCAATGCGCCATAGAGCTGTACAGCACGGAAACAGGCCCTTCGGCCCATCTAGTCCATGCTGAGCGTGTTGGAACACTGGGCTAGTCACATTTTCCTTCTCTGCCCATCTCCAACTCTCTGTCTGTCTGTCTGTCTGTCTGTCTGTCTGTCTGTCTGTCTGTCTGTCTCTCTTTCTCTCTCTGTTCTCTCTCTCTCTCTCTTTCTCTCTCCCCCATCATACTCCTCTCTCCCTCTACCCCCCTTCTCCCCTCTCCTTCCTCTCTCGCTCTCGTCTCTCCCCCCCTCTCACATCCCTCTCTCTCTCCCCCTCCCAATTCCCCCACTCTCCCTTCTCTTTCCCTCCCCTCTCCATCTCTCTCCCCCTCTCTCTCTCCCTCCCCCCCCCCCCCCCACCGCTCCATTCAGGATCGAATGTGGGTCACCGTCGCTGTGAGGCAACAGCTCCACCCGCTGCACCACCCTGCCGCCTCCGGGTCTCTGACCCTGCCCGGCTCAGTCTCTGAGCACCTCTGAATGTCCGAGCCACCCTCCCTCTCTGACCCCGTTGCTAAGGTTGCAGTTGACACCGCAGTGGCACGTCCCCTATCTCAAGCAGCAACGAGACGGACTGCAGGAAGTAAGAGCGTTTAGTAACTTGGTGCCAAGCTGACAAGGTCTCGCTCATTGTCAGCATTAACTGCAGGAACTGTGCCTGTGGGTGCGGTGGTGTACACGCCCCAGCCAACATCAACGCTGCCGAAGTGAGAGAGGGGACCTCATTGAAACATACAGAACTTGCCATAGAGGGAGTACAGAGAAGGTTCACCAGGCTGATTCCTGGGATGTCAGGACTTCCATATGAAGAAAGACTGGATAGACTCGGCTTGTACTCGCTAGAATTTAGAAGATTGAGGAGGGGTCTTATAGAAACTTACAAAATTCTTAAGGGGTTGGACAGGCTAGATACAGGAAGATTGTTCCCGATGTTGGGGAAGTCCAGGACAAGGGGTCACACAGTTTAAGGATAAGAGGGAAATCTTTTAGGACCGAGATGAGAAAATCATTTTTCACACAGAGAATGGTGAATCTGTGGAATTCTCTGCCACAGAAGGTAGTTGAGGCCACAGTTCATTGGCTATATTTAAGAGGGAGGTAGATGTGGCCCTTGTGGCTAAAGGGATCAGGGGGTATGGAGAGAAGGCAGGTACAGGATACTGAGTTGGATGATCATATTGAATGGCGGTGCAGGCTAGAAGGGCTGAATGGCCTCTACTCCTGCACCTAATTTCTATGTTTCTATGTTTCTATGTAATAGTGAAAGGCCTGGATAGAGTGGATGTGGAGAGGATGCTTCCACTAGTGGGAGAGTCTAGGACTAGAGGTCGCAGACTCAGATTTAAAGGACGCTCATTTATAAAGGAGTTGAGGAGGAACTTCTTCAGTCAGAGGATAGTTAATCTGTGGAACTCCCTGCCACAGACGGCTGTGGTGGCCATCAATGGACATTTTTAAGGCAGTGACAGCCAAATTCTTGATTAGAACGGGTGTCAAGGGTTACGGGGAGAAGGCAGGAAAATGGGGTTAGGATGCAGAGATTGATTGAATGGCGGAGTGGACTCGATGGGCCGAATGGCCAAATAAATAATTTTGGCATTCCGAAAAATGCAAGGAATCAGGGGATTTGTCAAAGGTCATTTGCTATTAAGAAAAAGCGAACTTAAACTGTGTCTAAATTCTTATCTTTAATCATGGTTTATGTGTAAAAAAATATATTTAATTTGTGGAACGGGGGTGCCAGGCAGCGGGAGAGCTGGGTGGAACAGCGATAGAGAGGTCGGGTGGGAGAATGGACGGGCGGAGAGACATTCCATATAACCATATAACCATATAACAATTACAGCACGGAAACAGGCCATCTCGGCCCTACAAGTCCGTGCCGAACAATTTTTTTT